>NC_079414.1:6205732-6274369 GCF_026213295.1 Gadus chalcogrammus | reverse complement strand
CCAGAATGCCTGTTTTTAAATTCCCTAGCCTGACACCCAGTCCGAAAGGCTGGCCAGGGGTTCTCATCTAAAAGTAACAAGGAGAAATAAAGTGGCATTAAAACATTGTCTTCTGTTGACTACTTGTTATGTGGTTTACACATTAATATGGGAGGACTGGACCACACACACACACACACACACACACACACACACACACACACACACACACACACACACACACACACACACACACACACACACACACACACACACACACACACACACGCGAGAAGGAGGGGCTCGGCCCGCCAACTAACGTGCAGAGATGCAGGGGCAGCTTCGCGCTTCGTAACAGAGACAGGGCAGAGCGCGAGCGCGCAGGGGGAATTTTATGAATGCGTGAATGTAGGAGATAACTTCCCCTGCTTAAAGTATTTTATTGCAGTTATACCCAACCGATATTTGCGAAAAATAAACACAGAAGTGAAAGATCTGTCACAAGACGATTGATACGTATCCGTGCATATTTTTAAGTGGGGAGCCTATACGAAAATCCTGGTGCGTTCCTAGTGGGTATACGGCGTATACCTGCGTATCACGTAGACTACACCACTGCCTATGGCACACCCTCTTACTGTTATCAATCACATGAATTTAAAATCATTTGGACGTACCTTCAGTAATGGTCAACAAGGCTAGGAGAACCAGTAGTGAGCTGATGGGGATTTTGCTGCTTGAATTCTTCATATTTAGAAAACAAACAATTCTAATAACTGAGGTTTTCTGATCTGTTAATCGTTATTCTTCTTCAATCTCCCTTAGCTGCTCCTTTCACTCTCACTGCTGATAACTCTGGCTCTGCAAAAGAGAGTCCCGCCTTTAAAGCTGTCCCGTTCTTCGCAGCAAACTCTCAAGGAAGCATTGCGCAATCCGGGAACATTGTCATTGGGAATTGACAGACAGGGTTCATGTGCTGTTAGCCAGACATCTACAGAGCCTCTGTTCGATTCCACACGGGACTGTATTGTGATCAGCACTGGTCACAATGCTTATGACCAGTATTTGTCAAAATACAAAGTTAATCTGTTTAGATAATCACTATTTAAAGGTGCCATGACATGCTATTTCATGGATGCTTTAATATAGGTATTAGTGGGCCACCTGCACAGCATTCAAAGACGTTCCCGAAATTCAGCCGTGGTGCAGAGTTACAGCCACTCCGAGCCAGTCGTACATTGAACTTTGAGTCTGCCTTGTGTATGAAAAGTGCTATATAAATAAAGTTGCCTTGCCTTGCCTTGCCTTCCCCTAAATGCGCTGTTTGGTGTCTGTAGCTATAATGCAAATGAGGAGGAGAGAGGCGGTTCAAGGAGGAGGGTGGGTGTGGCCCTGAACAGCTTGCAGCCACGGTACCATGCACTCTGTTTAGAGTGGATGGATGCAATGGCGAGGCGCACACAGCCTTTAGCCGTGTTCTGTAAATATACTAGAACACACAGGAGTCCTGGAGCTCTATATCTAAATATTATCATGTAGCCTACATAGATATCTATATCATATAATATATATTATCACGGCCAAAAGCTGTGTGAGCCGATATTATGAATCTCAAACGACCGCGTTGGGTTCTCCGACGTTCCTGGTCCTTCCACGTCCACGTCAATCTGAAGTAGACTGAACCGCGACATGGAGGAGAAAGGGATTGTTGCCGGGCAGCGCTTAGGCACCTCTGCCTCCTGCAGCGCCGAGGCGGTGGTCCCTCGTCAGCGGGAAGCTCAAGCGGGAGACATTTGCCGCCAACAATCCCTTTCTCCTCCATGTCGTGGTTCATGTTCTTGAGAGAGTCAAAGCCAAAGTTCCATTCCCCCAATTCATTCTCAACCATGGCTGAGATAACCCCCACTACGAGTCACGTTGTAGAAATACCAGAGACGAGAGTCTGACGTGTTATGCGCCATAACACCAAAAGCAGAACGGTTATCCCAATAACAAGGAAGTGTACAACACTTGCGTTACAGTCCTGGAGCTCTATATCTAAATAATATCGTATGATACATAGATATCTATATCAAATAATAGGCCTACATATTATCACGGACAAAAGCTGTGTGCGCCTCCAGACGATTTTATGAATCACAAACGACTGTCGGGTTCTGCGACGTCTCTGGTTCTTCCACTTTCACATCAATCTGAAGTAGACTGAACCGCGCGCTGCCTGCTGCCGGCTGCCCCGCTGCCGGGCGATGGTGCTTTGCGGCGGTGGTGCCTCGCGGCAACCAGCGGCATGTCGCAGTTCATGTACTCCAGGGAGTCAAAGCCGAAATTCCTTTCCCCCAATTCCTTCTCAACCATGGCTGTGATAACCCCCACTACAGTCTCGTTGTGGAAATACAAGAGACGGCAAAGAACCGACAAGAAACACTTGTGTTACAGTGTGTGTATTCACACACACACACACACACACACACACACACACACACACACACACACACACACACACACACACACACACGTGGCGCTCGCAAGGTCGTGTCTCATTGGCGGGCCAAAGTCTCTGGGCGGGCCAGGCAGAGTAAGGGGAGGAGCCTACTGCTATGTGACGACATAAGAAACCATATTCCAAATCAGCGCTCTTGAGCCTCCATTTTTTTCAAAGGCGAGCAGAACACCTAGTGCTCGTTTTACACCGAACGCAAGTTTTAGCCACTGGAGGACCATAGGCAGGCTAGGGGAATATTTATGTTAGAAAACCTCATAAAGTGAGATTCTCATGCCATGGCACCTTTAAACTTAATTTAGTTCAACTGCATCATTAAAGTATTAGTCGATTTCAACAAGGAACATGGCCGAATCTTGACAGGATCATAATTACTACTAATATAAGATAACATCTTGTTGGAGTCTGTGTGGATGATGGCTGGTTTAACCAGCATCAACTGGGCCAAGTCACACTAATTGGACTCTGGAGCTGGGAAAGGCTGCACACCCGTTTTGTTTTGCATTGAGAACTCAATGTGCACAGGTTAAACCAGCAATCCCCACACTTAGGGAGAGATCTTCTACATGGCAGCATGGAGCACCAGGCCCTTTATCATTATCTGCAAACCGGCTTCAACATCTCAACCCTTTGTCATTTGACTGACGGAGAACAATAAAAGTCACTCTCATGGTCTCTTATCCTGTTCACGCCTCTCCTAATTGACCAATATAGCAAGCAGTGTATATTTGCTTTTATTCCGAAAAATATTTACACTGTTTAAAATATAATGGTCTGTATAAGACCAGACTGAACATACAGAGAAGGACAATAAAATCACTGTCTTATGACGATAGAACAGATAAATAAAAACATATGTAAGGTCAACTGCATGACTTTATTCATGAATAAAAAAAAGCATGCAGGGTATTTTCATTGTTATATTTTATTTTAAATAGATACATATTTCTTCAAAAGCATGTACGTTTAATAATAATAAATTGATAAATAAAACAAATAAATAGGTCTTACATACTCAAGAATTTTCAAAACATTTTCCAAGTTGTACAATTGAGAAAAGAAGGGAAAACTCCTTCAGAGGTAGATAAAACAATTATCTTGTAAAGAAATATGCTAATAATGAAACACAAAGTCTTCATGTATCATGCAACAATTATAAGAGGTATAGCTTAATAGTGCCCGGCACTATTTCACCATGAACATAACATAAATAGTCTGACAACCACACAAGCAACTCAGTGACCTTGCCTCCTCATGGTAATACTACTTCTGATAGTGTTCGTCCACAAACAGCCTAGCATTAAACAAAGCAATGAAATCTGGAGATTTCAACGGCTTCTGCTGTGGAGAGAGGTGGAAAATAAATAATTAGTTTGGGCATTCGAAGAAGCTTTAAACATATCCTCTATGTTAAAAGGGTCAAGTTACACAATCCAGGAACTACAAGCAAAGCGTCACTTGTGTTGATAATTCAAGCGTAGTTCTGGACCTATGAAACAGAGAGTCTGGTTGACTTTAGGAGAGAGGGATCTGGGCTTACCTTGACATCATCCTCGCAATAACTTTCTTGACCCATGGAGCTTCAGCATCCAGACAGACCTCTTGGCCCGTCCTTTTCAGAGTGGCACTGCAACACCAAACAAGAAGCAGACAATGGGTTAGAACAATCACTTCTCATATTCCAACAAGGTCCAAGGAAAGATCTCCATACCATTTGAGTGTTTAGCATCACTGTAGAGAGAGGTATTGTGAACAATATATTTCTGAGGAGGACTCACATGATCTCAGTTTCTTCACAGTGTGAATTGGCCGGAATGATCTCCACCATCCCGATGTGACGACCAATCTGACGGCTCTCTGTCTGGATGCAGCGGCAGCGCAGTTCCATCCCCAACCCCCTCAGACTTCTTCCTGTTAGGAGACAAAATTTAGGGTAGAGTTAGATCACCTCAAGACACGTGTCTATTGCATACCCTCTTGCTCTTAACAATCACATGAATATAGAAGCGTAAGGACCTACCTTCAGTAATGGTCAGCAAGACCAGGAGAACCAGTAGGGAGCCGATGGGGATTTTGCCACTTGTCATCTTCATTTTTAGAAAACAATCAAACTTTTTACAACAGAGGTTTTCTGTTCTTCTAATGTTTGACAGGTTCTTCGCTACTTTTCTTCTCTCTGCTTAGACAGCTCTTGTCACTTACACTGCTGAATAACTCTGGCACTGAGGAAGAGAGTTCCGCCTTTTAAAGCTGTCAGATGACTCACAGCAAGCTCTTAAGGAAGCATGGCGCAATCCAGGAATGTCATGAAAGGGAATTTACAGACATGGCTCATGTGCCGGCTTCTGTATCAAGATCAGCCTCAGGTTTTTTCCACACAGGATGTACAATTATCGTGACAAGTAATTTTCACCATACTTGTGACCAGTACTTCTACAATATAAATATTAAGCAGTGAAGAAAATAAATGTTTTTAAACTTGATTTAGTTCAACAGCCTCATTGAAGTCGGAAACCATAATGAAGACTGATATCTTTTTCAACTATTTATGATAAGGTAATCTTTTTATTATGAATCAGTATGAGGGGTAGAAATATATTCATTCACAACTACGATTAATGCTTATCTAACATAAGGTCAAATGTACTTTATCAAATCCTGAATCTTTTTTAGGAACTACCACTGTTATTACTACCCCTACCAATACTCATAACAATAACATTAATAACAAAAGCTTTATTCTTTTGTTTATGTTGTTTTTAATAATATTAGTGGTTTTAATAAATAAATTTAACCGCAAGCGGTGATTAAATGGGTCCGAGCAAAATAAAAGTCAAGAACACACTAATTGAAGATATATAAATATGATATATAATTATGAAGGAAAGATGTTCCACTCAATGCAGTACTGTGCCTTGGCTTTCAGGTGAGCTGCAGAGCAATAGCCGAATGTCATGTTCAGCTTGTTCATAATGATCTAATCGGAATTCAAACTCTCAATCAAAGGCTCACCTGTAAGGCATTATCCCATTGAGCCACTTATAAACCTGAACTGCAGCCTCATTCACATGGTCACAATGTCTATTGATAAGCACACAACATCCAGAAAACTCAAAGCACACATTTCTCAAATGAATTAAGGGCTTTCTTAAAAGCGTATACCTTAAAATCTTTGAAACTGTGGGGAAATTAAATATTTGTAGTCAACAACACTAATGGCAGAAATATAAATATGACAGGGTTAATTAGGAAAGAAAAATGGTTAACGCAGAGGTTCCCCTTAATGCCATACTGTGTCTTGGCAGTCAGATTCTTGGAAACGAATGATTCGGAATGTTGATTGCCTGATGAATTTCAGGTGCTGTTCAATGTTGTTTCTTAAATGAGCGGCCATGACAGAATGTCATGTTCAGCTTGTTCATAATGCTGTAATCAGGATTCAAACTCAACCTAGGATCACCTGTACAAGGCATTATCCCATTGAGCCAGGACATTCCTGAACTGCATGAAGCCTCATTCACATGGTGGAAATGTCTATTGATAAGCACCAGTGGTGTAGTCTATTTTATTATAGTGGGTATACTGTGATGATTCCCTCCCAGCCTCGTACAAACCCGTCCCACCGGTACGTGTAAGTGTGTGGCACTTATGGGATGTCGCACCACATTCACCAACGCAGGGGTCTACAACCCGCTGACCTATAACGATTATCAACAACAGTAGGAACAAATAGAAGACAAAAATGACAAGTTGTCCTTTGTATATCTATAGTAGCAATAGCACATGCTAAACAAGGACAAAATCTACGCAAAATAATTTAATGAACTGTTTACAACCATGGCTATGAGAAGGAGATGACAGGAGACTAATGTTTCACTCTTTATTTTGCTCTAATTTGAGCTCTTACTGTTGTTATCTAACATACCATACAGTAATTGAATTGTGTAAAAGTGTGAAATTACTGCACCTTAAAAATGACCATGAATTAGCTATACTCTCATTTGCCTAGTGATTAACATTATGAATTTCAATTGTGTATACCAACTGTATGTTGGCTGACATTTACCTAACTTGTTTTCCCTCCACTCTAACCAAGGATGCCTGTTTTTAAATTCCCTAGCCTGACACCCTGGCCAGGGGTTCTCATCTAAAAGTAACAAGGAGATATAAAGTGGGATTAAAACATTGTCTTCTGTTGACTACTTGTTATGTGGTTTACACATTAATATGGGAGGACTGGGCACGCACACGCACGCACACACACGCACACACACGCGAGAAGGAGGGGCTCGGCCCGCCAACTAACGTGCAGAGATGCAGGGGCAGCTTCGCGCTTCGTAACAGAGACAGCGCAGAGCGCGAGCGCGCAGGGGGAATTTTATGAATGTGTGAATGTGGGAGATAACTTCCCCTGCTAAAAGTATTTTATTGCAGTTATACCCAACCGATATTTGCGAAAAATAAACACAGAAGTGAAAGATCCGTCACAAGACACACACTTTCACAAGCACACATTTCACAAGAGAATTAAGGGCTTTCTTGTAAGAGTAGAGATCTGAAAATTTGCACTGTTAATGGTATCCACCTAATGATAGCTGTATTGTAGTTATATAATAACAAAATGGTCGTATGGCAAAATGGGTTGGGACTGTGGACGGTTGGCTTTTTTATGAAATTGTGGGAAAAGTAGAAGACCAGGGTGAAAAAGATGCATCAGATTTTAGAGATTAATATGATGAAGGAATTTTGAGTCCAGGTCAATAAGAAGAAATAAGGCTAGTTCATATTTTTTTTGAAATTGCGCCACATTTGGGTGCAGTACCACAATTTAGGTTTATGTGTAGTGGGGGGTATTGGTATCCAAATAATAGTAGCCGTATGTTTTTTTTATACAATAACAAAATGGTCACATAAGAATGATGGGCAAACTGCTCCAACATTATTGGCCAATATTTCTCAAATGGAACTAAATGAAACAAATTCTGTGTGATGATTTTTGTGAGGCTTGGTCTAAAGATTTCATGTGGCAATTTTGGAAAATTTCTGATTATTTTTGTAGCCTGTGAATCTTTTTATCATGTTTGGCTTTAATATGAAATTGTGGGAAAAGTTAACATTTTTAGGGCATAAGACCAAGGGTTTTTATAGATGCATCTGATTCTAGAGATTAATATTCTGAAAGAATTTTGAGCCAGGTCGATATGGTGAGAAGAAATAAGCCTAATTCATGATTTTTTACAATAGCGCCACCTTTGGGTGCAGTACCACAACATTTGGGTAGTGGGGGTTATTGGTAACCTAACTTACGGTATAGGCTTCAGTATGACTTTTACAGAATTTGAGGGAAAAAAAACGTTAGAGAAACAATAGGGGACCAAACAGCTCCGCTGCTCGGACCCCTAATAACTAAATACACAGATGAATGTATGAATGAATTGATACAATTTTGTTTTGTATTCATTTAACAGATCTATTTTACAATGAATTGAAGAACATGAAAATAAACAATAAATATTACATTTGATTTTCAGACCTTAATATTTTTTGTTTCTTAAAGATTGATTAGCATATTTAAATAAGAATGTAGGATTATGACATTAAGTCAGATGTGAAAAATGTCTGGTCACCATCAAATGAAATAATCACCTATATTAAATGTATACTGACCAGAAGGATTGCATAGCTCACAATGTACCATGATGAATTATATTGATTGTGAAGGGACATATCTGTATTTCCTTTACATATAAGTTCATCAAAATGTAGCATTTTGGGTGTTTACATTTGATTCGGTAAATCCTACCATGAGACTGTTGTCTCTCTGAGCACAAAAATAATTCAACTGATGCTGTACAGATGGTTCACAGATTACAAAAAGACGATAGGAAAATGTGTTGATACATGGAACCTATTAACTTACCAAAGCCTCACCTGCCCCTTCCAGGTAGAAACTATATTAATTATAGTTAACACTGACTCCCTCATTGATCTCTTTGGCACATGTCCAAGAGCGGATGCATTATTTACAAACACACATTAACAGAAAGGATCAATAGAACATTGTTGGCCGATTATTGGACAAAGATGGACGGATTCATTTTTTTTTTTTAATATAGCTTTGTGTTGCCATTATTTGAAATGAATGCATATTTTATTGAAGTACAGCATATTACTGCTTTTGCTAGAGAGCAGTTCCATACATTTAAACAGTCGGTCTCCTCATTGTATATTTTACTGTTCACTCCTCTCTACTATCAGGCCAATACAGCAGGCATTGTACATTTTAGGGTTAGGGTTATTTTTTGTTCAGAATGATATATATTTTGTTTAAAATGTGAGGGTCAGAACTGACTGAACGAATTGAAAAGCAGGAGGAAATTACTGCCCTATGATAAATGATAGAATTGAGAAAAATAAAAGAATGTGAGACAAACAGCATGGCTTAGGTAAGGGATAATGCCCGCCCCGTTTTACACAAGCCATTACTTAGTTTCCCTGGTGACGCCTGAGGGTTTGACTAATACCTGGAACAATCATTACCGTCCCGTAAGATTCTTATGCAACGGAAACGTTGTTCACTCCTCCAGTAATTAGGACGGGAGGTACTTGGCAACTGGAGGTATTTTAGTCTGCTCAGCTATGAGCCAGACAGCTAATGTTATTGTTATAATTCGAAATTCGTCCCAGCCTTTATACCACAGATACTCTAGGGTCTATAGCATTTAACCGCCTTGTCTGAATACAGTTTAATTCATTTTTCACAATTTACCATCTCTCGTTTTGAAGGCCGAATCACCGCGCCAATCAATGGGAATCGCGACGGTCTATAGGCCTACTATCAAAATGAAATGTATATATTTATAATTTGAAATTCGTCCCAGCCTTTATACCAGTTACCATAGGGTCTATAGCATGTAACCGCGTTTTCTGATTACAGTTTAATGCGTTTTTCACAATTTACCAGCTCTCGTTTTGAAAGCTGAACAGACTATTTAACTGGAGCTAATTAGGTGTCCGTATATCAGGGGTTAATGCACACCCTGCAGCCAATCAGAATCGAGTATTCCCCGAGACCATGGTATAATGGTTAATAAACATGGCAAACACAATATTTGTTGTGTTTCATGTAATTTTTTATTTTCAATAGATGCATATTTCTTCAAAAGCCTGTAAGTATAATAATTATGAATACATAAATGAGATGAATAAATAGGTCATATGATTCCAAGTTGTACAATTGAGAAACTAAGGGAAAACTCCTCCAGAGGTAGATAAAACAAATCTTGCATAAAAACTATGCTAATAATGAAAAAAAACATCTTCATGTTTGATGCAACAATCTGTTATAAGAGGTATAGCTTAATAGTGCCCGGCACTATTTTATCTTCAACCTAACATTAAATAGAGTCTGACAACCACACCAGGAACTCGATGACCTTGTCTCCTCATGATAATACTACTTCTGATGGTGCTCGTCCATAAACAGCCCAGCATTGAAAAATTCTCTGGAGATTTAACGCCTTCTGCTGTAGAGAGAGTTGAAACACAAATAATTAGTTTGAGCATTAAAAGAAGCTTTAAACATATTATCCGCTATGTTCAAAGGGTCAAGTGAGACGATCCAGGCTTAAGAAGCAAAGCTTTACTTTGTGCTGATAATTCAGGCGTGGGTCTGGACCTATGAATCTGAGAGTCTGGTTGCCTTTAGGAGAGAGGGATCTGGGCTTGCCTTGACATCATCCTCTCAATAACTTTCTTGACCCATGGAGCCTCAGCATCTAGACAGACCACTTGGCCCATCTTTTTCAGAGTGGCACTGCAACACCAAACATGACGCAGACATCAAGAAAGAACATACATTTCCATATCCCGCCAAGGTCCAAGGAAAGATCTCAATAACATAAGAGGTTAACATCACTGTTAGTAGGTAATGTAAACAGATAATTTCTGAGGAGGACTCACATGATCTCAGATTCTTCACAGTGAGAATTGGCCGGAATGATCTCCACCTTCTCGATGTGACGACCAATCCGACGGCTCTCTGTCTGGATGCAGCGACAGCGCAGTTCCATCCCCAACTCCCTCAGACTTATTCCTGTTAGGAGACAAAAGGACTCAGAACACCTCAACACGCTGTGGTAACCCGGTGCTCGGTTGGGCCGGGTTCCACGGACAAAACACGCTTGGCATTAGGGTTTTAGCCATTGCAGGCATTTATTTAACAATCAACTTAAACAATCAAACCATGAAGGAGACGCGGTCTCTAGGGCCTCCGTGGGCCTCTAGGCTCTCTCGCTGCCACGAGCACTTCCTTCCTGCTCCCGTGCCGTGCAGTGCCGTTCCCTCGACCTCCTTTAAGATGGCTCCTCTGCCACCGGCCAGGTGTCCACCAATCACCCTGATTGGGGAAGCGAAAGGGATGCTCTCCGTCGCTGGCTGGTGGGTGGGGGTGGTATACCCCGTCCTTCACGGTCCCTCGGGCCTGTCCAGGCCGAGGTTTACGTGGCGGGATGCCACAACGCGTGTCTATTGCTTACCCTCTTACTGTTAACAATCACATGAATATAGAAGCATCACAGTTTTTCTCAGTCTCTTTGGTACATTTTTTCAGATCAGAATTGAAATTCTCAAAAACTACCTGTTCAATCTTTTCAAGCAGTTTCGCATTTCTTTGAACAAGTTGCAAATGCTTGGGAGAATCATGCAAATGATTATGTACAATTCTCTGCTCTTTCCTACATTATCAATTGCTTATGTCATGTTGATCAAAATGTATTGTGATGGGTCTCCATTGAATAGTCTCACCCCCACAACATTTAGGCATTAGTTCATTGCATAAGTCTTGACATGCAAAATGGTTGAACAAGTTGTCATAATATGTCAAGCATATTTCTATACATTTCCATTCGACTTTTTTTCTAAATCTGTCCTGAATTGGTAAATTGCTACCAGGTGAATCTTGACTTTCTCTAAAGAAGGGAAATGTGTGAAGTGTTAGATCAACCAACGATCAACCAGTTTACTGGAATAGCTCAAAGGTGCATAGATCTCCTGAATCATGAACTGGCAAGTATATATGTAGCTGGAGCACAACACAATGTTACATTGTCTGAGAATTTGTGGCCCAACAGACAGGAACACCAGGAGGTGTAGGATGACTGCACTGTAATTCCTACACCAATGCATGTACAGTTTACCCTAAGGAGATTTTCCTATGTCACATTTCTAGCAATGACATGGTCTGTCAACAAATTACAGTACAAACAGTCAAAGCGTAAATGTGAATCTTGTCCAGTCTCTTGCAGTCAATCTCCCACATACACTAAGGTGTAACTTACAATTTACAATAATTGTCTTCAAAACTTTAGCCATGGTTTACATCATAACATCCCTCCAGAGTACACAGTTATATTGACAATATGACTAAGCAATTTGACTGTCTTATCCGTACACAATGACACAAGGACTTGTCATTTTGATGGCACTGACATGTTCATTGACTATTTACTTTTGAGAAACAAACTAAGGATTTTTTTTGCATGAAATCCATGGTGTTTTGCTATTTGTACGAATTGTTTTGAGAAATGCACTTACTGTTTTGCAAATTTCAAATCTGATCTGAGAAATGTACCAAAGCGACTGAGAAAAACTGTAAGACCTACTTTCAGTCATGGTAAGCAGGGCCAGGGGGACCAGTAGGTAGGGGGGAGGACCAACTGTCAAATGAGTCACGGCAAACTCTCAAGAATGCTTTGCGCAACTTGTGAATGCATGAACCATTGGAAATTACAGCCACATTCACGTGCTGTTTCAAAGGCAACTGCAGCCAAATAAGCTTCTGGTTATATTGAGAAAGGAAGGGAATTCTTTCAGAGGTAATATAATGACTAGTCTATTTTCAAAGTGCATGATCTCTCCTCAATCATAGGTTAGAAAGAGGTTGATTTAGACTGAATTGTTTAAGTTGTAATACATAAGACCTGAATTTGAAAAACAGAGAGTCAACAAGCAGACGGACTGAGACAAACTGAACACATTTTGCAACTAAAGATGGAAAGCTGATATGCTGCATACGCTCCAGACTTCATACAAACAAACAGAGTACAGGAAACACAAGCTTAAAATTCACAAGACACTTTTGAAGATACAAAACATCTGGCAGGAAACCGGCAAGTAAATAGTTGTATCATACATATTTCTTTCTTGGTGGATAAATGGGAATGAATAACTATTATTGATTAGATTAGTGCTTTATTTTTTTGTAATTACTACTAGGATTACTGCTTTATTACAATACAACTATGACTAGTACTCAAATTACTATATTAGAAATTAGAAATAAAAATAATATTAAAAGCTTTATTCTTTTTGCTTTTGTTATATATTAGTTGTTGTGATGTCAGCAGTCTGCTGTGTTTTCCTCCTCCTGGTCTGCCACTCCTCCTGTCTGTCTCACCTCACACCTGGCCCTCATCTACAATCATGCTCACCTGGTCTTCATCCCCAATCAACCCCCTTCATAAACCCTTGGATTCCCTGCTGTCGGCGCCAGATCGTACTACGCACTACCGTGGTAACTATACGTGCCTGGCTCTTGTGTAATTCGCTACCTCGCTCTCTTTCTCAAGTCTCTTGTTGTTTTTGGATCACTCACTCCAGCTCGCCCACCTCGCTCTTCCCCCGGCTCCCTCATCCACTACCTGCTTCCCACCTTGTTCAATAAACCTCTTTTTATCCCTTCAACATCGTCTCTGTCTGCTCTTGGGTTCAGCATCGTCTACCATAACAGAACGATCTGGCCAAGATGGACCCAGCGGACCTTTACAGCGTCCACGGAGCTCTCACCGCCCAAGGCATTCGGATTGCCGAGCACAGCCAAGCCCTCCGGGAATCTATGGAAGCCTTAAAGAACCTCGCTACCCGAGTCACTCAGATGGGGGCACAATTGGACGCATTGGTTCCCCACACACCAGAACCCACACTGCCTACGACTCCTCCGCCTGCCCCCACTTTTCCGACACACCTGCCACGAGCCCATGAGCCTCTCATTCCTGCGCCTGAGCGCTACGCTGGAGACATGGGTACGTGCAGGGTCTTTTTGATCCAGTGTTCCCTAGTTTTCAGCCAACAACCCCTCACCTACCCCACTGAAAAGGCCAAGATAGCTTACATTGTGGGGTCACTTAAGGGTAATGCCTTAGCATGGGCCTCGGCATTATGGGACAGTGATTCCCCAGTCAATGATAATTTTGATCTTTTTGTTGCGGAAATGAGGAAGGTTTTTGTAGAAGGAGGGGACGCCGCCAAACGTCTTATTTCCTTATGTCAGGGCTCCCGCAGTGTAGCCGAGTTCTCCGTAGAAATCAGGACCTATGCAGCCAGGTCGGGCTGGAACGACAAAGCACTACGTGGGCTTTTTCCTTCCGGTCTCAGTGAGTCCATCAAGGACGAGCTGGCTACTAGCAGAGATGGGAGTAAGTCCCATACATGCAAGTCTCAAGTCAGTCGCAAGTCTTAGCCCTCAAGTCTCAAGTAAGTCCAAGTCGTCAGTAAGGAGGATCAAGCAAGTCAAGTCCAAGCACAGCTTTAGTCAAGCAAGTCAAGTCAAGTCTCATCATCAAGTCAAGTCAAGTCATTATCAAATTCGTTTTTTTCAAATGTCTGTATTTCATCAAACCTGTTTTTCAGAGTCATTTATTTTAAATGTAAGAATATAAGTTACGTAATGAATCAGCTCAACATGAATGAATCTCAAACAGCTTTTTATTTGTGTGTGTGTGTGTGTGTGTGTGTGTGTGTGTGTGTGTGTATTTTTTAGCTTAAGTAAAATCATCAATAACAACTACTAGAACTCTCACTAATGTCAGCAGCCAAGTAGCAAAATGACAATCAAGGACGTTAATCCATCTAGGTTTGCAACATGTTACTCACCTTTCTTTATGTGCTGTCCTGAAATGTCGGATGAAATTCGACGTGGTGCATGGCAAATCCGTAATTTTGACATTGCAGATTTTGCATGTCGCTCCTCTTTTATTTTGTGTTGTTGTGTAATCTTTATAGCCAAAATTGATTATTTTCGGGATGTTGGTCGGAGCGCCTTCCATCTCTGCTGATGATCACTCACTAGACTCATGCAAGAATGTCACGTTGCGTGGATGAGGGCGGGTTGCCAGGTTGCAGGTCAGGAGCACTCGCGCACAATAAAACAATGTTCATCTAATATTTTTTTTTATTATTATTATTTAAAATATTTAACAAGACTGCAATGACTTGGCAAGTCACATGACTCAAGTCAAGTCAAGTCACAAGTCAGGAAGGGGCAAGTCAAAGTCAAGTCAAGTCTTTCGTTAGTGTTGGTCAAGCAAGTCACAAGTCGCAAAACTGGCGACTCGAGTCGGACTCGAGTCAAGTCTTTGACTCGAGTCCCCCCATCTCTGGCTACTAGGGAGGAGGCTGACACACTTGATGAAATGATCTCCTTTTCCATCCGGCTGGATAATCGCCTACGCGAGCGGCGTAGGGAGAGGACAGTGAGTTCCGTACCCCCGGCACTCTCTACTCCCTGTTCTCCAAACTTCCCGAGA
The DNA here is from genome assembly GCF_026213295.1 of Gadus chalcogrammus. NCBI lineage: Eukaryota > Metazoa > Chordata > Actinopteri > Gadiformes > Gadidae > Gadus > Gadus chalcogrammus. The sequence continues at coordinate 6,259,306 of NC_079414.1, read as the reverse complement.
CCTACCCTCTTTGCCCTCGTGACACGTGCTGTGCCTGAAGAGGAGCCCATGCAGCTGGGGCGCACTCGTCTCACCCAAGCTGAGCGGCTCCATCGGATTAGGACCGGAGTGTGTTTGTACGATGCTCTACCCGGACATCTCATCTCCACCTGTCCGTCACTGCCAAAAGACAAGGCCCAGCAGTGAGGCTCGGGGCCCTGCTGAGCCACACCTCTTCTGTCCCCGTTCCTCTCTGTTCACGCTCTCTGCTGGATGCCACTCTTCTGTCCCTCGGACGTCCCTTCCCGGTATCGGCCCTTGTGGACTCGGGAGCGGATGAAAACTTCATTGACGCCGGTTTCGCATCCCAGGTTGGCATCATTTTAGAACAATTACCCTCTCCCCTAAATGCTAACGCCTTAGATGGCCGCCACCTGGCCCTTATTACTCATCGTACTAAGCCCCTTGAATTAATTGTTTCTGGTAATCACCATGAAACACTTCAGTTTCATGTCATCCTGCCTCCCCTTAATCCCCTGTTCCTCGGTCACCCCTGGCTGAAGCGGCACAACCCCCATTTCGACTGGTCTTCTGGCAAGGTGGTGAGTTGGAGCACTTTCTGTCATTCCACCTGCCTTCAATCTGCCCTGTCTCCAGCAGAGGGAGATGTTTCCTCGCCCCAGGTACCCCCCAACCTCTCCTTGGTTCCCCTAACCTATCATGACCTAGGAGAGGTGTTTAGTAAGTGTCGTGCGCTCACTCTGCCTCCTCATCGCCCCTATGACTGCCCCATTGAACTCCTCCCCGGTGCACCTTTGCCCAGTAGTCGCCTGTATAACTTGTCCCATCCTGAGAGGGAGGCCATGGAGAAGTACATCAAAGAGTCTCTTTCGGCCGGCCTCATAAGACCCTCCTCTTCTCATCAGTTCCGCATTCGAGCCACTGCAGGGCGCTACAGTCTTCTCGAAATTGGACCTACGCAATGCCTACCACCTGGTGCGTATCCGTGAAGGGGATGAGTGGAAGACTGCTTTTAACACCCCCCTCGGCCACTTTGAATACCTTGTCATGTCCTTCGGTCTCACTAATGCCCCTGCCGTGTTCCAGAACCTTGTAAACGACGTCCTCCGGGACTCTCAACTGCTCAGTTTTTGTCTATTTAGAAGACATACTTATTTTTTCTCGTAAAAAATAAGTATGTTTTTCGCCCAATCAACCCCCTTCATAAACCCTTGGATTCCCTGCTTTTCGTACTACGCACTGCCGTGGTAACTATACGTGCCTGGCTCTTGTGTAACTCGCTACCTCGCTCTCTTTCTCAAGTCTCTTGTTGTTTTTGGACCACATCTAATTTTTGTTCCTCTGCCTGCAGTTACCCGGATCACTCACAACAGCTCGCCCACCTCGCTCTTACCCCGGCTCCCTCATCCACTACCTGCTTCCCACCTTGTTCAATAAACCCCTTTTTATCCCTTCAACATCGTCTCTGTCTGCTCTTGGGTTCAGCATCGTCTACCATAACATTAGTTGTTTAAATAAATAATTGCATGCAAAAAAACATGCATGAATGAATGCATGTATCTTTCCTGCTGTCGGCTCCCAGACCGTAGTCGAGGAGCACAGGGGAGATGTTCTTTTCTGTAGTTGGTCTCCTTATAGGTCGGAATATGGTCAGAATGAAGCGGCCATCGATTCTTGACAGGCTGGGTACTTTATTCTTAGTTTCACTAACTTTACCTTACATGTTTACACAGGCACAACCGGACTCGTGATTTTAAATACCATCAAAAATGCAATGTCCCCTGTGACGTCATGACCGAGGCAACAGCCTGATTCATGAGCTCCCGGAGGAGAACTTTTAAAAAACTGGCCGGAATTTAATTACACTTTTGTTTCCCATCAAAACTACCCACAACAACTTTCTGAGATGACTACTGTTCGAAAGGAGACTGAAAAAAAGAACAACAAAACTCCAAGACCCTGCAAAGACCATCAAAGTGACTCAGGCAGTGACGAGAACATGGCGGCGGTGCTAGCCGAGTTGCGCACATTTAGAAAAGAACACTCGGAAGCCTCTATGGACACCAAGAGCTCGTTAGCAAGAGTTGAAACGGCGCTCAGTGAGGTTGCTGAAAGGACGACACAGCTTGAACAACGAGTAACGGAATATGAACAGAGGCTAGGGGCTGCTGAGGATAAGACACAACGACATGAAAGAGCCCTTCGTTACCTGCTACAACAAGATGCCAGCCTAACAGCAAAATGTGTGGATCTAGAGTCCAGAGCTAGACGCAACAATCTCCGTATATACGGAGTAACAGAAGATAACGAAAACAATGATATGCTGAACTACATAAGCAATCTCATCCAAACAGCACTGACATTACCAGAGGATTTGAACTTAAATATAGTGAGAGCACACCGATCTTTGACCATGTAACCGACAAACCCAGGGAGCCCTCCGAGGTCGATCATAGTCAGATTCCTCGACTTCAGAACTAAAGAATTGGTCATTCAAGAAGCATGGAAACACCGAGGAGGAGGAATTTACAAAGGGCAGAAGATCTTCTTTGACCAAGACTACACATCTGACATCCAGAAGAAACGTAAGCAAGTTAGGGAGGTGATAAAGCAGCTTAAAGAGAAGAACATAAAAGCTCAATCGCCGTTGCCCGCCAAGCTGAAAATTCACCTGAGGACGGGAACTAAGAACTTCATGACACTGTCGGATGCGGCACCAACTCTTCATACCATTGGTATACATGTGCATCTGGATGAACGGGAGACGATCCGGGCGGAACTTTTACGGAATAGCTGGGCTGAGACTTCAACATCAAACAGAGCCAACGTGATGTCCAATGCAGATCTGAAGAGCTTCCTTCACGGCGATAAAGAAAGGAGCGAGTAAAAACACTGGGCTGTGGGTAGACTTTGAGGGAAATGAAGATTCAACTTACTGGTAAGATTAATATGTTCTGGCTAGTTTTATCATAGAAAGTTTATTAACATTATGTTAAAAAAAAAAAAGTTCTCCTCATTTGAGGAGCTTTTTCTTTTTTGTTTCTTGAACGCTCCTTTTTGACGAGCACTACAGGCTATAGCAAAGCCATTGGACTTGCGTGTAGCCTAACCGCACTGAGTGCACACCCCCGGAGAGACCTGTCACAACTCTCTGTCCTAGTTGAGACTGATTTTATGTTTGTTAGATCAGTCAGGTTTTTGGAAGTCTGCTTCCTCTTTGTTTTGATTGTATGTTCTTGTTTTCCACAACGGTGGATATTACATGTGTATTTTATAACTATGCAGTCACATATGATGTTTTTTGAGTACGGGTATATCTCTGGAAAATATATGTTAACTTTTAAAGACAGAAGGAAGGGGTACTGTTATCCTTATGGACTAAACATAGTGAGTTATAATGTCCATGGGTTAAACCATCCTATAAAAAGGAAAAGATATTCTATCAGTTAAAGCAACTGCAGTGTTCAATTGCGTTGCTACAAGAAACCCACTTATCCGAGAAAGAACATATAAAATTAAAGAGGGAATGGGTAAATTTAGTGTATAGTGCCTCAAATGGGAAAAAAAGAGGGGTGGCGATTTTAATTAGTAAAACTCTGGCCTTTAGTGCAGAGAAGGTGGTGCAGGATAAATCAGGAAGATATGTCATGGTGGTTGGAAGTGTTGGAGGAAATTAGATTTCCATTTTGAATGTATATGCTCCAAACGAATATGATCCAGGTTTTTTCAAAGAAATTGCGAACATCATTGCAGAAAATTCAAAAGGTATGCTAATAACTGGAGGGGACTTCAATGCAGTGCAAGATGGGAAAAAAGACAGGAACCCAACAGAAAAAGGACCTCAAAGTCCAAAAACACATACACTGAATAATTTCATTTCTGAACTGGGACTTGTAGACCCATGGAGAACTAAAAATCCTACATGGAAAGATTTCACCTTTTTTTCTAATGTACACAACAGTTATTCAAGGATTGATTTCTTCTGTCTTCCTCAACAATACATGTACAAAGTAATTGATTGTCACATTGAACCTATAACTCTGAGTGACCATGCCCCAATCATACTGAAGATAGACCTGGGCATGCACTCTTTTTTCAGATATTGGAGGTTGAATGTATCTCTACTGAACAACGCAGAAACAGTAGAGGATTTGAGACAACAATTAAAAGAATACTTTGAGTCAAATGATAATGGAGAAGTTAACCCTTCAATTTTATGGGAGGGAGCAAAAGCAGTTATTAGGGATGTCCGATATTGGCTTTTTTGCCGATATCCGATATGCAATATTGTCCAACTCTAAATTTTCGATTCCGATATCAGCCGATACCGATGTCGATATTTGGGTAATTTTTCCTCAAACCTAATTTAGGTAACATTACATATCTCCTGTTGTGGAATTAACACAACATGCTTAATGTTATTGTGATGCCCCACTGGATGCATTCTTGAATGCAACAAGGCTTTCCAAATGTTAACATTGTCTGTGCAAAATAAGAAAAATACTTCAACTTAATTTAAGGGAAAAGTGCCATGTTTATTTTTATTTTTTTAATGGTCTCAGACAACAGTTTGGATTACACTCTCCCTGAGATAATCTTGACAATGCCCACAACAAATAGGGCAAACTTGACTTCACAAATTATAAAACATTGTACCTGAACAACTATGTGCAACATAGCAGTATGTTTCTTTAACTAAAACTCAATAACCTTAATTGAATAAATGCACAAATATGAGTCAATTACAATGTGCACTGTACTGCACAATTTTGAAAACATTTAGAGCTATACATTTTTTTTTTTTTAAAAATCGGTTTTAAGGCAAAAAAAATCCGATACCGATATTGACAGATATTACATTTTTATGCTAATATCGGGCCGATAATATCGGTGGGCCGATAATATCGGACATCTCTAGCAGTTATAAGAGGGAAAATAATACAGATATCATCACAACAGAAGAGAAAGCGACTTGCGGAACAGTTGAGCCTAGAAAACAAGATAAAGCTCCTAGAAACACAACACAAAAATAATAGAGCAACTAATACTGCCACAGAACTTAAGGAGGCAAGAAAATCCTTAGATAAGCTTTTATCATATAAAGCAGAGGGAGCTCTAAGATTCTCGAGACAGAGATACTATGAGATGGGCAACAGAGCCAGCCGCCTCCTTGCTTTCCAACTTCGCAAGGCTCAGGCCAACCGAACTGTATCTAAGGTTTTTCATCCAACAGTGGCAAGAACAGTATCTCATCCCAAAGAGGTGGCAGATGCATTTGCATCATTTTACCAAAATCTGTACAAAGAACCCAAATCACAAACTACAACAGACAATACTAATACCTTCCTAGCTAATTTAAACCTCCCTGAACTGTCAGAAGAAGTATCACTAAGCATGGTTACACCAATTTCGGAAATGGAAATAAGAGATGCAATAAAAAGATTGAAAAATAATTCTTCCCCAGGGGTGGACGGATTTAGTGGAGAATTCTATAAATGCTTTATAAATGATTTGGTGCCGATCTTAACCAGGGTGTTTCGATATGCTCTCTCCAAGAATGACCCCCCTGAGACATGGTCACGGGCCATTATATCTGTGATTCATAAAGAAGGTAAAAACCCAACACTCTGCGAAGGATATAGACCTATTAGCCTGATATGTAATGACCAGAAATTATTGACAAGTATTTTAGCAAGAAGAGTCCAACAACATATTACCACACTGATTAACCCGGATCAAACAGGATTCATTCCCAGCAGACAGGGTGCTAATAATATAAGAAGAACCCTAAATGTTATTACCTGTGCTAAGAAAAATAAGCAGACATCAATACTCATAAGTTTTGACGCACAGAAAGCATTTGATACGGTGAACTGGGACTTCTTGTACAGAACACTATCGGCAATGGGGTTTCACTCGGAGTTCATAAATTGGGTCAGAGTCATATACAAAAACCCAAAGTCGCGTGTCAGAGTTAATGGATGCTGTTCTGAGTTCTTTGAATTGCAGAGGGGGGTGAGACAGGGGGACTGCCTCAGTCCCTTACTCTTTGCTATGAATATTGAACCCTTAGCAGCAGCTATAAGACAGAATAAGGTAATAAAAGGTATAAAGGACATGGGAAATAGAGAACACAAGATATCTCTCTATGCAGATGATATCCTTACATAAGTGATCCTGTCATATCTGTTCCTGCATTGATGGACACTTTAAAAGAATATGGAGAACTCTCTGGCTATCAGATCAACCAATCAAAATCAGAGGCAATGATGATAATTGGACAATGGCCTATACAACTAACAGGAAGGCTTAATGCTCATTGGTCACAGGGATTTAGATACCTGGGAATCATTATTACAAATGATTTATCAAAACTGTTCAAGGTCAACTATGGAAAATTGTTGGGCCACATAAAAGCAGACCTAACAAGATGGGAAATCCTGCCACTCTCTTTGATAGGGAGAATAGAAACGATAAGAATGAATGTCCTACCAAGATTGCTTTTTCTCTTTCAATCACTACCTATATATGTCCCTGTGGCCACTTTTACTACACTGAACAAATGGTTATCCAAATTTATATGGCAGAGCAAACCTCCCAGACTTAAACTTGGAAGACTACTGTGCCCAAAAGACAACGGAGGCCTGAACTTGCCTGACCTGAAAAAATATTACTGGGCAGCCCAATTACGAGCAATGGTTGCTTGGGTATCTCAAGAAACAGACACTATATGGGTGGGAATGGAGCAAAGTGAATGCCCGGACACACCACTGGACTCATTCCCATTCCTGAATTTGGCCTGTGGGAAGAATAAGAATTTCCAACATATGGGTTAAAAATACTTTAAAAATATGGTCAGTTGTGAGGAAGAATATAAAACTTCCCATGAATATATCCAGAGCTATAAGAATTGCAAGCAATTCAGAATTTCTTCCTGCTAGATTGGACAGGTGTTTTGAAAGATGGAGGGAGAGGGGCATAGTAGTCTTGGACCATATGTTTGAAGGAAGTGTTTTGAAGTCAATTGAACAGCTTAAAGAGAAATATGAGTTATCAACCCGAGACTTTTACAGATATTTACAATTAAGACACTATTTACATACACACCGGGATTGGGAAAAGCTCTGCTCACCACCATCCAAAATAGAACACTTTTTCATATCGACAATTGAAGGAACGGTCAAAGCAAGGTTCATATCACATTTATACAGGATATTGCAAGAAGAAACTAAAGGAGAATAATTTGGATATTAAAGAAAAATGGGAACTAGAGATGAACACAATAATTTCTGATGAACAATGGGAAAACTCATGTGAGCAGGGACACAGAGTAACCAGTAGTCCTAACTGGAGGGAATTTGGATGGAAGATTAAAATGAGATACTTCAGAACTCCATTTATAACATCTAAATGGAGCAATACCTCAGCACTATGTTGGAGGGGTTGTGGCAAGGTGGGAGACCACACACATATATTTTGGGACTGTCCAAGTTATCAGAATACTGGAAAAAAAATACAAAAGGAAATAAAAATATGTTTATTTATTGACTTACCATTAGAACCATCACACTTCATTTTAGGGATATTGCCTGATAACCTTGAAGAAAATAACCAAACTAAAATTTTGAGAGCCCTTCTTCTAATAGCAAATAAAGCAATAACAGCCTCCTGGCTGAAGCCACAGCCCCCCACAATAACCCAATGGAGGGATAGAATTCAAGATATGTACAGGATGGAACACTTGACTGCACTATCACAACTTAAAACAGAGGCATTCATAAACAACTGGTCTGTCATTGATACACACTTCCATTTGGTATGATGAAGGTACGCATGGATGTGTGTGTGTATACAAGTGGATATGCATATAGATATATACATTTAGAGATTTATATTTATTTTTGTTTTTCTTAGTTTTTTCTTTTAAAGCAATGGTCGTCTGCAGGCCTTTTTCTTCACAGAATACTTTCTTAAAGTAATATCCTATGGGATGTTTTGTGTTTGTGGACAATGTTACATTTAGATACATATGTGCATGTGGATGTGTAGGCTACATGTATGGAGATATGTTTCTTTGTTTATTTATGTTTTAAGCAATGGACCTTTGCGGGCCTTTCTATTTCAGAATGCTTTCTTTGTGTAATGTCATGTGTGATGAGTGGTGTTTGTGGACAATGTTAATGAGTAACTCAATTCTGATATGCATGGATCCGGATGGTTTGGGCCCATCCATGGACTGTTAACCCCACCAGCTTAAGATTTGTACCCGTAGCACTTAAATTCATGTACTGATGTGATGTACTGTATGACTGCAACTGATAAGAGGAAATAAAAAGAAGTTAAAAAAAAATTCAATGTCAACTCTACTAAACTTTTTTCCGACATCTTATGAATAATATTTTCATTTTGTTAATATGTATTTTGGCCTAAGTTTTGAGGCAGGATATGTAATTAAAAATCAAAATAAAGTATTTGCTGTTGCAATGGTGTTGAGGGTGAAATAGGTTTGCATGCTAATGATTAGTTGCTGGCCGGGGAGGAGAATTACAGAGTACTGTTACGTATTTTAAGTACATAAGCTGCTCCCACATAGCCATTAGGAAGCAGGATCGAACACACAAGCTGCATTACCCTCACATAGCCACTAGGAAGCAGGATCGACCACTTAAGCTGCAATAACTACTCCAGCCACAGATGGCAGCACCTTTAGACAGGGGCGGAGCCATTACGTCACCCGGCCACGCCCTCTTCACATAGGCCACGCCCACTTGACGGGGCTTGAAGCTCACGATATTGTCCCTCACACGCGTTAGATACAATTCCCTCCCTTAAGCTTCATAGTTACCATACCGAAACATGCCTACTTTAACAAATAAAGTGAGTTAAAAGCGACCAAGGATTGGACCACTTTCTTCCAGAAATAACGCAAGAGTACCCTACCCTAAACAATAGCCTAACTAAAGCGTGAGTACTCCGGATACGTCTCCAGTTACGAAATGTCCGTAATGGATTACGATTGCTGTTAGTAGTGTATCCCGCTATCTCTACAACAGTAAAAAGCAGTTGAAAAACTAAAATATCTGTGCTAGTGTGAAGTTCAACATAGTTTAAACTCTCATTGTCTCCTTTCCTGTAACTGACTCTGCTAACTCTACTAATAGGCCAGTAGAGCTAATTGTTTACCAGAACACAGGTCGATTTTGTACACATTACCAAGTTGGCAACGTGGTACAGCAGAGCAGGTGTTACCTGCTGACATGTTAGAGCACTCCCTGGGAGTGTGTGGGGATGGCCAATTTATCTTGTGGGCCTGATTATTCAATTAATTTTTAACAGGTATGCAGCCTCGCCAAGCCTCAGTCTTATCAGTCTGACTCGGGCCAGGTGAGGCTGCTTCAACCAGCAATCAACAAGCCGTGCACAAATCCCACAGACTAATTTGAGGCGTTGGGGGTGACCATCTACCTAAAAAGCAAGGAATCTTTGTGTGTATGTGTGAGATTTTTATGCATGACCTTTGAATATCTCTAGAGCCGTTCATCTGATCTTTTTCACATTTGGCATGCATATCGCTGAGGACCGGAGGAAGTGCACTGTTGACTTATTTGGCCACACAATCTTAAGGAACCTTGAACAACACATACAACCAGCGGCGCTCTGTGCAGCAGTGGGGGCGGGGCTTCACCGGGGCGGGGCTCTGCGAACAGACTCCAGCAGTTCTTCAACTATGCTTGCAACGGGCCTACAAAAGCCAGGGTTCATTTTCTGCAGTTCATCAAGTCACTGTACTTGGATGCTCGATACACTAGCGTTGTATTACTCAATTTACTATTATATTATTTCTATAGTTATAATAATTATACTATTTTACTATAATTATATAGTATAGGGAAGGGACTGATGCTGGGAGGTGGCTGCCTTTCAACAAGGCTGGTAGCTCCATTGCTAGGCTGGACCCTGCCCCACTGTATGGCACGTGACTTTGCTTGGCTCACCCGATGACCAGGACACAAGGGAGTGTTGTCTACTCTGATTTATCGGTAAGTCTGCAACATGGTACAAGCAAAGCAGGTCTTGCCTGCTGACATGTCTGTGTTTTCCCCGAAGGTGCATTTAATTGAGACGTGTTAAGACAGAAATTGCAGTGTCTCTTTTCAAATAGGAAACAGAGGAGCGGGTCACATTTAACTCGTCTCATCACCTGAGTCTGTGTGGCAATGGCTGGTTTAGCCTTTGTGCCCCAATTAATTAACTACCCAACAGGTGTACTTCGTCCCCAAGCCCCAGAGTCAGAATCAGGCCAGGTGACGCTGTTTAAACCAGCAATCAAAAATCAAAACCACACACACACACACACAATTGCAAATCAATATAACAGGATGTGGCTTTTGCACAGTGACCTGTCACACCTCGACGATTCTGCAGAAGTATGAAAAATTTGGCAAATACGATGGCATAGTCGAATAAGTTATGGGTATGTTTTGTATAATTTCAACTATGCTGGAGCATCGTGGTATATGCTGACATAAGTCACACAAATAACACATTTTTACGACGGCTGCGACGTATGGTAGCGTATGGTTGATACGCTCCGCATACGGGCTATAAGTTGTGGGTAACTTAGGCGATCTGTGCACTGGTTACTTATAGGTTACTAATACGTCGAGACACATACAGTCCCAGAGGATGGTGTTGTTGCAGATTAAATCGCACATGAGGTGCTCGTCTGCAACATACATGAAGAACTGCGTCTTCTTCGCAAGGTATGGCAGAGAGGAGATACTCCTTAGCTACTGAGGCCACTGATGATGCATGGGAGTCATTGGTGCCCCCACGGGAATGAGAAGGCGAGGGTGAGAGCACGAGGTCAGGGGCAGGGGCAACTACTGCATCTTCTCCAGGGGGTGATGGTGAACGGGAGCGTATACGTCCAGGTCCACACCTACGGCCACGGCTAGCAGAGTGCTTGGGATTTTTCTGGACCATGTTGACAGGGTGAGGTCTGTGGTAATGATTTAAACCAGCTTTTATACACCGTTAGGGACGACCGTTCGGCATAAGTCGCGTACGCTGGCAACATGCTGGCAACACGCTGGCATTCGTCATTATACGTTTTCTATAATTTAGGATAAGTTACGAATTCGTTATGGATACGTTTAACTCGTTATGAATGTTTGAGTGTAACATGTTATGCATACGACATTGGCATCGTGCGGCATACCTGGAATGATACCGAACAAGGACGAACGTGGTGTTGTCTGTGTAACAGCATCTTTTGTTTACAACAGTTTGTCAACACTTCAATAAAGCATGAGGCAGCATGGCCCTGGTGTGTATGAGATTGAATTCAGTGAGTTTAAAGATTCTTTCTGTCCACACCGTCCTAAATAAACCGTGCTGTTTAAATCATTTCAATTATTGTGGATAATGAATATTTCATTGTCTTTCTGAAAACTTGCAGGTGTTTTATTGAAATGAGATACCAACTGGTCAAGTCAATTCAGAACCACTGATCACAATTACCCTTTTTTAAAGGCCTACACATTATGTGGTTAATTTGTTTATAGTTTATAAAACAATACATCTTATACAGGTTTTACAAATAAATCAGATAAATCAGCTATAATCCCATCTAATCATGGCATAATATCCTGCTGGTGAAGAAATGGATGACAGCAGACTTGGATAGCGTGCCTGAGGTGCGAAGAATACAACAAGCCTTGTCTTTTATGAATAAGGTAGACAGGCTCAAACAAGCCTGGTAAGTCTGCTGTGAGAAAGGAAGTTTACTTAATTACTTATTTCAGCAGGTACCTCTTTAAAGAGACCGGTTTAAAGAGAGCCTGGCCTATTTCTCCACATTTAATACTGATTATGATTAATAATTGTAAGACGGCCTTTGAAAAATACATTTTTTTAACTTTTAAATCAGATGCTCAGACATTTCGTTTCATTGCTTCAATAATTTTTGCTATATAATATTCTGATTCTGATGATCAAAAAATGTTGTCTAACCTGCTAATATAACAATTCAATGGTTATACAAATGCCAAAGTACAGTATATTAAAGTATGACGATATATCTTCCGGATGATTCATTCACTAGTTCCTCATTTCCAGACTTCCAATGACCGCATTGCGGAATTTGACATTGGATTTGTTTAGTTTATTATCACAAATATCTGTATCAAATATTAGGCCTATAACATGCATTGATCCCATTATTGTTCAACCAGTCCTAAGGGGTAGAAGGAGTGGAACAGAGTGGGAGTAGTGTAGAGAACAGGGGGCAGTCAGGGCGGACACCACGCAGCCTGGACATGACCTGCACTGTGGGGTCCAATCAGAAGCCCCATTGACAGGGGGCTGCTGTAGGTCAGCAACGGCCCTAGTCTGTCGTGGGATATGCAATGATGAAGGCAGCTGTTTGGCAGGGGGACCTGTTGTGTGCACTTTTTTCTTTTCTCTTTTTCTAATCAGGATAATATTTGTGAGTGTGGATCTCTTACTTTTGTTGTTTTCTCTCCTCATGGTCAAACGCCTGTTCTTTGTGCTGGGGCTCACATGTTATGTTTGAATAGGATTTTAAATTGTGCCCATATGTAGTTACAACAGTGATTTTGTATAGATGTCACTCCAACAATTCATGGCCTTCCTGTCCCCTGAGAGCAGAATCGAGGAGGTCCTTTAATTCCCGCCCATGTAAAAGAAATGCTGGGCATTTTCTTGTGTGGTTTCCTCAGCATTTTGCCAGATGATGCTAATTTTGTCCCAGGTACAGGCCATACATGAAGAACTGCGTCTTCTTCGCAAGGTATGGCAGAGAGGAGATACTCCTCAGCTACTGAGGCCACTGATGATGCATGGGAGTCATTGGTGCCCCCACGGGAATGAGAAGGCGAGGGTGAGAGCATGAGGTCAGGGGCAGGGGCAACTACTGCATCTTCTCCAGGGGGTGATGGTGAACGGGAGCGTATACGGTCCAGGTCCACACCTACGGCCACGGCTAGCAGAGTGCTTGGGATTTTTCTGGACCATGTTGACAGGGTGAGGTCTACTGTGGTAATGATTTAAACCAGCTTTTATACACCGTTAGCACTATTATATATAGAGCTCCGAGAGTCGCAAACGGCAACAATCACTTTCTCCTCCATGCTGCAGTACACCCCGGACTGCACTGCGCTGAGTTTGACGGTTGAACGCTGATTGGCTGTTACGTTACACATGTCACTCAGTGGCCACGCTGTTGAACGCTGATTGGCTGTCATCACGCGAAATTCGTGTCAAAGTTGACATTTTTCGCGCCACAAATCCTCGTGAACGCGCTTGCCTGTGCACGGCGAAAGTGTGGCGCGACAAATCAAAAATATTCGCCCGATACGCGTCTATACGTTCACTTTGTATGGGATCTTGTCGTCCCGTTGCTTTTTGGGGTGAACGCACTCGAGAAGTTTCAAGACAGACAGACAAAATTGACATTTTTATTCAGAAAATAGCCGGTCCTTTTGCTTCCTATAAAAAAGCATGTTTGTGACACTGGATATCGATATGGATACGTCATCTAGCCTGCATGTGGAGGGCCACATAAGGTAAGAAATTGGTTTACGTAAACTTTGCTGCTGGTTCTGTTTGCTCGTGAATCGTGATGACCTGGCCAAAGGTTACCCACGGTCCCAAACGATTTTGATCTGATTCTGGTTGGTGCTCCAGTTAGTATGCGTTGTATATATAGATTGCAGCTAGTAGCAGCTACACACGGTGCGATTGCTATGCCAATGTGGTTATAGTTGGTTTTGTCTGATTGAGATATGTGACGACTTGGAGCCTGGTAGGCCTATCCTGACATAAATGTGTTCTCGCATAACCTGTGTGATTATCCTAAACTGAAGGGGACTTTATTTGCGGAAAATTTTCTTATGATGTTGTAACGAGTGAAGTCTACATTGGTCCTTCGCAAGTGTTTACTGGTGGTCAGGATTTGGCAGATGCAATTCTCCTCTGGGTGCTTGTATTTTTCTTTTTTTTAATGCAGCATAACATATGCTACCAGCAGCCCTTGCGCGTCTTCAAAAGGCTGATGCTCAGTACCTCGTTTCATTTCGTACCCCCTTTACAGTCTGGCATTGTTTGTCTGGTAAACTCTGTTGATGTCAAGATAAGTGTTAAATTGCCAACACTGTTCTTTGTCCTGTGTGTATTAGTATTAGGCCTACATATCCCGAGCCAATACCCTGGTGTTTCCAACGCTGTTTTGCAAAACAAGCCAAAACACAAACTGTGGTTTTCAACTTTTATTGTTCGAATAGGATCTTCATAGGGCTGGCCCGAATGCCATTTTTCAGGCTTCGAATACTCGTTGGTTTTTCCGAGCGAATATTTGAACACTCGTTCCAGAAAAAAACACCATCAAAAACAACATTAATAATCCTTACTCCCTGGAACCGATTTTGACAGTATCTTCATATTTTGTTGAAGATTTAATAGCTTTTTGAATGTTAATTAGTAGGCCTAAGTAGGTTGAAGTTCCTTAGTTTTTCCCCGTGAAAGCGAACAGCTGTTGCTCCGTTCCAAATCAGCTGTTCTCTGTCATCTCAGCCCTTACGGGAGCTTTTCAATTCATCCTGGAACGTGCATCTTTTCAGGGAATTTGTACAATAAATCCATAACAAATACCGAATATTGATTGTCTTATGTGTCCATATTATATCCATTATATTGACCGGGTATTCCCAAGACGCTCACGCTCTGCAGCAAGCCAGTCACAGTTGATTGGCGCGGCGCTGTACAGCGAACGTAAACAAACAACTAAGCTAAGGTGTTAAGTATTACTTTTCCTCAAGAGATCCCGCTAATGTTGTGTTATAAAGTAAAGGGAAACAAGATATCTATTCTTCCTCCACCTCTCTCGCTTTTCTGCTTGGTGTCGCTGACGCTTATAGTTTGCCTCCCTCGCTCTGGTAAAGTCACCTACGTGGAAAAAAAAAATAACAAAGCTCCGAATACTGATTTAAGCTTCAAATACTAATTTTCCGAACCATTATTCGAATATTCGAATAATTTCAACACCTGACAATACACTGTAGAGCATATTGTAATGCAGCGTTGAATGGATAAATAGCTTACATAAGGGTACCCAGCACTTTTCAGACCACACTCAGCTTATGGTTATTGTCCCCACCACTTCTAAAAACAAACTGACGCCCTTGCCGTTAGCGATGACCGTTCGGCATAAGTCGCGCACGCTGGCAACATGCTGGCAACACGCTGGCATTCGTCATTATACATTTTCTATAATTTATTGATAAGGATAAGTTACGAATTCGTTATGAATGTTTGAGTGTAACATGTTATGCATACGACATTGGCATCGTGCGGCATACCTGGAATGATACCAAACAAGGACGAACGTGGTGTTGTCTGTGTAACAGCATCTTTTGTTTACAACAGTTTGTCAACACTTCAATAAAGCATGAGGCAGCATGGCCCTGGTGTGAATGAGAGTGAATTCAGTGAGTTTAAAGATTCTTTCTGTCCACACCGTCCTTGATAAACCGTGCTGTTTACATCATTTCAATTATTGTGGATAATGAATATTTCATTGTCTTTCTGAAAACTTGCAGGTGTTTTATTGAAATGAGATACCAACTGGTCAAGTCAATTCAGAACCACTGATCACAATTACCCTTTTTTAAAGGCCTACACATTATGTGGTTAATTTGTTTATAGTTTATAAAACAATACATGTTATACAGGTTTTACAAATAAATCAGATAAATCAGCTATAATCCCATCTAATCATGGCATAATATCCTGCTGGTGAAGAAATGGATGACAGCAGACTTGGCTAGCGTGCCTGAGGTGAGAAGAATACAACAAGCCTTGTCTTTTATGAGTAAGGCAGACAGGCTCAAACAAGCCTGGTTAGTCTGCTGTGAGAAAGGAAGTTTACTTAATTACTTATTTCAGCAGGTACCTCTTTAAAGAGACCGGTTTAAAGAGAGCCTGGCCTATTTCTCCACATTTAATACTGATTATGATTAATAATTGTAAGACCTTTACAATTAATTAAAGATTGTAAGGCCTTTGAAAAAAAACTTTTTTTTACTTTTAAATCAGATGCTCAGACATTTCGTTTCATTGCTTCAATAATTTTTGCTATATAATATTCTGATTCTGATGATCAAAAAATGTTGTCTAACCTGCTAATATAACAATTCAATGGTTATACAAATGCCAAAGTACAGTATATTAAAGTATGACGATCTATCTTCCGGATGATTCATTCACTAGTTCCTCATTTCCAGACTTCCACAGACCGCATTGCGGAATTTGACATTGGATTTGTTTAGTTTATTATCACAAATATCTGTATCAAATATTAGGCCTGTAACATGCATTGATCCCATTATTGTTCAACCAGTCCTAAGGGGTAGAAGGGGTGGAACAGAGTGGGAGTAGTGTAGAGAAAAGGGGGCAGTCAGGGCGGACACCACGCAGCCTGGACATGACCTGCACTGTGGGGTCCAACCAGAAGCCCCATTGACAGGGGGCTGCTGTAGGTCAGCAACGGCCCTAGTCTGTCGTGGGATATGCAATGATGAAGGCAGCTGTTTGGCAGGGGGACCTGTTGTGTGCACTTTTTTCTTTTCTCTTTTTCTAATCAGGATAATAATTGTGAGTGTGGATCTCTTACTTTTGTTGTTTTCTCTCCTCATGGTCAAACGCCTGTTCTTTGTGCTGGGGCTCACATGTTATGTTTGAATAGGATTTTACATTGTGCCCATATGTAGTTACAACAGTGATTTTGTATAGATGTCACTCCAACAATTCATGGCCTTCCTGTCCCCTGAGAGCAGAATCGAGGAGGTCCTTTAATTCCCGCCCATGTAAAATAAATGCTGGGCATTTTCTTGTGTGGTTTCCTTAGCATTTTGCCAGATGCTGCTAATTTTGTCCCAGGTACAGGCCTCTGTTAAGATATGCTTTTCTGTGAACAAGTAAGTAAGAACTTGCAATATGCAGGAGGACACTGTTGTTGCAAATAGGCTTGTGTGACTATGTTACTTTACACAAGGGCATTCGGATGGTCAGAATCATAGCAAAGTCAAATGCTCTGAGGAAGGGCTGCAAGGAAAAGCTCAAAAAAACATTGGGCAGGAGATGGCGGCCAAGGAAGAAGAGCTCAAATAAATGCAGCCTAGTTCTTGTGTCTTTCTGTCTGTTTACTTTGTCCTTTCTGTGCATTGTATTCTGATGGGAAGTTAGGAGTCTACTCACAGCCATCTGTTTGTAATTGATTATTCAGGACTTTGTTGGATTTTCATGCATGCAGGCATACATTTCAGGTTTATGATTGTATTTCATGAGCTAACTAGGAGTTTGTCTACGAGTTCTCTTAATCTAGGAATACTAAGATACTTCTTGATCCATGTCTGGTATCTGGACCTTTATAGATCAGAATTCCGTTTTTAGTGTGCTGCATCATTGTTTTGTGCACTTAGGTTCAAACTTCAGACCAATGTTTCACTGGTATTGGTATTGAAGTGCACCAAGTACACAGACACATTCATTAACCCACATACACCCACACAAACAAAGTACTCTTGTGTAAACACTGTTCTGTGTCGTCATGTTCTGTTCAATGTGAAGAAATGTACTGGGAAAAAGTAATTCTGGGACTTTTTTTTGCCAGTTTGAATGTAAAACAGGTCTTAAATTGCATTCATACTGTTCTTAATAAGGTCTTAAAAGTCTTATATAGAATTAGTTGAACCTGCAGAAAAACCTGGGGGAAGTTAAGAGTGAATCATTTATTTATCTTTGGATTAAGTGGACCCTTTTGCAATCCTTTTCTGGTAACGCAGCATTGAAATTTGGTTTCGGGGTGAATAAAAGAAAGTTCGTTTTTAGAAATATATATATATAATTTTTCCATCCAAATAATTATAAACATGCCAACTACTTCTGTCCCAAATTTGCTTTTTAGAAGTCAATGTTATTCACCTAGATTATATATTTTTGATGTAGTCTAGTCATCAATATATCAAAACACTTGACATAGCTTTTTCCACTGGCAAGAATTTCAAAAAAGCCAGTGGTTCCCCTTCCTTTCCGGATATAAAGGAAATGTGTGGTAAATTGGCAAATGTAGTGTGTCAATAGAAAATGATTAAATAATTAAAAAGCAACTATTAAATATAATACCAATTGTAACCAAATAGGTCAGGAATTAATTAAAGGGCCCTATTATGTTTTTTTGGAGGTATTTCCTTCGGGGATACAACTAGAATAGGGTGACATGCCTTGATGTTTAAAATACTGGGACTGTGTGACGGCCACAAGGCCTTGCCTGTGATTGCCTCCGTCTCCAAATTAGGACCATGAGGAGGGGCGGGGTCACCTAGTTTGTGGCCCATATGTTGCGTCCGGTTCCAGCAGTCCAGCCCCTTTTCTGGCACTTCCACCTGCATGCCGTGCCTGCTACTGATGTTATTTCAGCTGACAATTAAGAGTGTACTCCACTTATTAACCTGTGGTGCGTGTGGACCATGTCAAAACGGTCCTTTATATAACGCTGGCGTGTGTCAATGGAGGCACGAACCAGAGGGCTGGGTCTTGAGCCGGAGAAGGGCGAAGCCTCGAGGAAGCAGATACTCCCGCCCCAGCAAAAGGAAGGCTGGACAGACTCCTGTGAGGGCGTGTCGAGTGGCTCGGTAATGAAGCTGGTGGTAGCTGGTGGTGAGTGTGCACCCTTTGCAATGAGGTCAAATGAAACGGCTCAGCCGTTCCACCCCCCCATCGCAGTGGGGTTGTAGAACGCTGTGTGAATGTGGCGTTACCCATCTCCCCTTCAGATAGGAAGACAGTTTGTGGGAGACCAGGGAGGTGAAGGCCCCTGGCAGCTGTTACCTAACAGCACCAATGGCATGGGAGGGCTGGCTGGATCAAAAGTTTGCCAGGACCAGGGTGAGGCGAGCTGGGATTCAGGAGGCGCACAGTGTCCGAGCAGGCAGACGTCCACAGCCAGGGCTCGCCACAGTACGCTGAACATCATGGCCACTGTTACTGCCATGGGATGGCAACGATGTGAATCTCTAACCCGGCGGTGTCTAGCAGAGTGAAACTAAAGCTGTTATAGTGTAATGGGGGGGTTAGGCAGAACCCGAGTGCACAGACTGACAATGGTGACAGGGCAGTCCAAAGGTTTATTGATTGCACCGATAATCAGGATCGGGCAGGCAGAGTAAACAGGGACAGGCAAGAGTTCGGGGACCGGCAGGCAATCAGGTAGACTGGGGGTACCGCAACCGACGAGTAGTCGGACAGGTGGGGACTCGATCACTGGCGGGCGATCAGGCAGGCAAGGGCTCGTCGGAGGGCGGGTAGTCGGGCAGGCGAGGGGTCGATATCAGGAGGCCCAACAGGCAGGCGAGGAGACGGAAACAGGGGAGTAGACAGGCCGGCAGGGACTCGACAACAGGCGGGTGGTCAGACAGGCGAGGGTTCGGTAACAGGTAGGATCAGCGTTGGAGAAACAGTTCTGGAGTTGCGGGAAAGCTCTGTGAGTAACAAGAGACGATCTGGCAGAGACTGAATAGAGAGAGAGGATTGATATAGAGGGAGCACAGTTGAAGGTGGTTGAGCTAATGAGGTGAGATCAGCGTGGCAGGCAGGTGAACGGGAAAATTCGGAGCGGACTATGACATGAAGAGGTCGAGGCCTAAGAGGTTGGTCACGTGGCATGTGATATTGAACCTGAAGAGTGGAAGTGTCTTCTCTCCATATTTCTGAGGCAGCTGAAGAGAGTGCTTGATATCAATCCTCGAGTTGGGATAGCCGTGCAGGTTAGGGTGCTAGTGGGCTGCCCTAGCTGCTGGTGGGAGAAGAACTGTGTGTCAGTCGCCAAGTTCAGTAGGGACACTGTGGCTCCAGTGTCGAGAAGGAGGGCACAATGACATGACCAATAAGCATGTTTTAAACACAGCTGGTCCTGAGCTGATATTGTGGATGATTGCGGCAGGTGGAGGCTCTAGCTGGGGCAGAACTAGAACTGCGACTTTGTGAAAATGATTGATTTTCCCGCATTTTGAGCAGATTTTGCCACAGGCAGGACAGATCTCAGCCCTAGAATTCCGTGCAGAAGAGCCACAATTCCCCCATGGCTGGTGTGGGCGGTCAAGTGACTGAAGGCTAGTAGTTGTTCTTCTCAATGCTGTCTGCACTCTCATGTAGGGGGACAAACATGACACGCTTGTGTGTGCTGTCTTAGCCAGTGCCAGAGAGTTGGAAGAGATAAACTAACTGCACATTCCAGAGCTCATTCAACCTGAACTGCTAGGTTTAGAGCAGCTCTGAATCTTAGAGCATAATGTTCCAGTAACAGTCTACCTACACTTTACCTAGTACCCTTTGGCACAGTTTGTGTGCAGTGACAGGTGGTCTCTAATAATTTGCCCCTGTAATGCCCCAAACTTGCACAGGCTCGCCGAACCCCATAAATCAGCCGCAAACTGCGTCACCGATTCACCTGGGGTCTCATTTATAAAACTGTGCGTGGGATCGTTACTAAAAATGTGCGTACGCCCAGAAGTCAAGTTTTGCGTGCGCCAAAAAATATTCAGATTTATAAAACCCTGCGTACGCACACCGTACGCAATCTTTGCTTTATAAATCACAGACTGCCTACAAGTGTGCGCAGCTGAATCACCTTCACGTTCCGCCCTGTACACGCCCCTTTTTAACCATAAATGGTAAATGCAAATGACCTCATGAATTCGATCTGCATATAAAACAGACTCAGATGCAAGTATTATGTCTTGTCGGAAACAATGGCAGAAGTACTGAGAAAAGCAAAAAAGCGAAATTTCACGGAGGTTGAAGTGGAGACACTTGTGGGTGAGATGGAGGCCCGAAAAGTAGTTTTGTTCGGCGGTCACGGGATTGGGATCGCCAATAACAAAAAGCAGAGTGAGTGGCAACATGTTGCTGCAGCAGTGAACTCTGTCAGTAGCAAGGAGCGCAGTAGCGCACAGTCCCAGAATTAAAAAAGAAGTGGTCTGACATAAAGTTACATATTTTTATGTAGCCTACCAATAAATCGTTATGGTCCCTAAAGACCATCTCCCTCCGAATCCTGTCATTTGCATGGTCCGCCAGAAGTGCCATATGGTGCAGCATTAACCACGGCGCTCACCTCTGCATTTATAGGGTTACGGTAATAAGACTGACCGAGAACACCTTGGATAATCAGTTTGTAATCATCCACGTAAAATGTTCTTGAACATAACCCCTTTTTAATGCCTGATTTGTCATGAAAAGCATCAAGAGTAACGGACAACGATTGTGATGAGGAGTGTGGCTTGGTTTTCCACACTTGGGATTTAATTGACATTTGATTAGGCCCTATCTGTTTACAGTGTCACATAAAAATATTATGTTATTGACACATGTTGGACAGATGCTTTATTCCATGCAGTCGCGCCGTCAGTGGACAGTATGGAGTGACGGGATTAAATAGAGAGAATTTCTTTTTATTTCTATTCTAAGGAGATATTTCTGGAGTTATAACTGAGAAATAACGCAGTGGACTTAAATTATTCTGATTAGGATTTAACGCATGATACGGGTTGAAATTAAATTGATGAAGGGCGATGATAAAACATAATCGTTCTTCTCACTCTGCAATTCTTCGGTCTGACTTCAGTTCACCACCACACCGTCTGTGTCGCCAATTCTCCTTTTCCTCCAAACCATGCGTACGCATGGGTCAGAGTTTGCTTAGGGCTGCGCACATTTTCCCGTCAAGTTGGTTTTTTATAGATCACAACCTTGGCGTGAAAAGTCACGTACGCAACTTTCAGCCCCGTTTTCTGCGTACGCAACGGTTATAAATGAGACCCCTGACCTTTGTAATCTCCGTCGGAATTAGAAGCGACGGAGCAGAGCACTTTGTGGAGTGACGAACTGTTCTTTAAGTAGCTCCTCGGTCCCTCCGCTCCTAGAAAGTGCAGAAGCAGTGCGCGTTTCTTCTCTGCTGAAACACCCTCTCAGCCGGCAGCTAGGACATAGGTTTCGAACGAGGAAATCCAGCCGTGACACTAGGGACACATGAATAATAAACTAGTTGCTTGCTTAGGCCAACTGGTTAGGGTCATACAATTCATAACGGGAAATTGTGTGGAGATCTTTGTGGAGATCTTTCCATTGCTTTTGTGGTAAAACATCAACCCATGTTTTGATTTGTTTTGTTTGTCAGAGCGAGATTATCTTTCAGGTTAATTTATAAACACGCAGTCTGTCTGCAAAATTGTCCAAAAAAGGATAAGTCACACAATGGGCCCTATCTTGCATCCGGTGCAATTGACTTTCGACACTGATGCATCTGTCGTTGCTATTTTGCAACTTGTGCAGAGCGTTCTTTTCCCTCCACCGCCACACGTCGGTAAATTAGGGAATGATCTTGCGTCCCAAGGGGCGGTTCGGCGAAAGGAGGATAATAATTAATGAATGCGTGTAAACACACGCAGACTAAACACGTAACGCATAATACAGTCCATGGCAATGTATATTAACGAGGGCACACATGCATATTAGGAACACAAGTCGATAACGATAATGCATACAATACTGTACAAAACTATTTGTGTTTGTTAATGTATTGCCTATCATTATACATATCATTATATTATTGCCTGTATTGTCATATATCGTTAAATAGAACAACTGTTACCGCATATCATATGTGTGTTAAGTTTTCTTAGCTGAAATTAATTTGAGGAAGAAAACGCTATTCCATGTGTGAATTAGGCCATATTATTCGGCCATAAAATTAGCCATTTGAAGTTTGAAATACATGTGGTCATGCATCTGTCTCATCGGAGACTGCAAACACTCATGGCTCTTAAAGGGGATGGGAGATGGCACTCTCATTGGTTTATTGCACATTACGCCCAATCTACACCTACGGGTAATTAGGCTACTTCAAACCAACCCTTTTTAGATTTGCGCCGGGTGCAAGAGTCATTTATGCACCGGTAAAATAGCAATATCGCCATAGAACCGCCCACAAAGCTACTTGCGCTTGCCGCTTCTCACTTGCGTTTCAGACCATTAAAATAGGGCCCAATAAGTGTGAATGTTTTTTTCTGCATTATATAATAGGAAATTGCCCAAGACATGTTGTCTCAGGGTGAATCAATGAAAGAAGGATGTGGGTAAGGGTCACATTGGACTCATGTGTAAATTATGACATGCTCCCTTCCCTTCTGTGCTATGCCTTTGTCATGAATTGTATGGAATCATGATATCCGATGCCCTGGGAACGTCTTTAGGTATTCTACACACAATGAGAGGAAACCCTACTGATATGAGTCACCCAGATTATATTTGTTTTTTTTCCATTCAAATAATAATAAACATGCCCCCCAATTGTGACTTTCATGTGTCCCTAGTGTCATGGGTTCATGTCTTCGTGAAAGGACTGTGATGTGGCTTAGTCATCAATCTATCAAAAGGAATTGAAGTAGCGTTTACCACTGATGAAATCATCATTCTAGCATTATAACTTTGACTCTAGGGGACAAAAAGGAGACCTAAAAACCCACAACCGTTTGTGGTAAATTGGCAAAACGTGTGGCAATATAAATTAATCGCAACATGAGTTATCATGATTGAATTAAAGGACCCATATTATGCTTTTTGTGCGGGTAATAATTTAGCAAACTGGTAGCCCAGTTTGCTGTTATTGGCAGCTGACCCACTCTGTTGTAATTTGTCAAACGCTTTGCGCGTGTCTGCAATCATACGCCCTCCCAGAATCCGGTTCAGAGTGTGGTCCAGTGAAGCGTGTGAGCGACTACGCGCCTGGTTTGAGAGGGCAGGCTGTGACCAGGACTTTGAGTGGGTGGGGCCAGAGGCTGGAAACAACCTGGATGAATTCACAGATACTGTGGTATCATTCATCGGCTGTGAGGAGGTGTGTGTCCCCCTCCATTCTAGGAAGTGGTACAACAACGACAAGCCCTGGTTCTCAGCCAAACTCAAGCGGCTGAGGCAGGAGAAGGAGGCGGCCAGGGGTGGCGGGGACGGTGATCTGTTCAAGCAGGCCAAGTACAAGTTCGCCAAAGCGGTGAGGGAAGAAAAACATTGTTACACGGAGAGACTGCAGCAATAGCTTTCTGAAGGGAATCCCTCCTCCGTCTGGAAAGGCCTCAAGAAGATCATTAACTACAAACCAAAGCCTCCGCAGGCAACCGACAGCATCTCACTTGCCAACGAGCTCAATGAGTTCTACTGCAGGTTCGAGAAGGAGTTTCCCCCAGCCCCCTCCCTCCACACCTCCGGGCCACAACCACCCCTGCACCCCAGCAGGGTCATCGATCCCCCTGCTACTCCTCCCCCGCCAGCTCCCCTCCATCCCCGCACTCCCTCCTCCTCACCCCCCTTCTCTGTCACAGAGAGGCAGGTGAAAAATCTGTGTAGGAGTACAAATCCCCGGAAGGCTGCCGGTCCGGAGTCTGTCTCTCCATCAGCCCTGAAGCACTGCGCCGACCAGCTTGCCCCGGTGTTTACCAACATCTTCAATGCCTCACTGGAGCTGTGTCGCATCCCAGCATGATTCAAGGCCTCAACCATCATCCCCATCCCCAAGAAGGCCAAGGTCACAGGCTTTGACCTCTGTTGTCATGAAGGTGCTGGAGCGCCTTGTCCTGGCCCACCTGAAGTCTATTACAGATCCGGTATTGGACCCCCTGCAGTACGCGTACAGAGCCAATAGATCTACAGACGACGCGTGAACATGGCTCTGCACTACGTGCTGGAACATCTGGACACTGCAGGGAACTACGCCAGGATTCTATTCGTGGACCTCAGCTCGGCCTTCAATATCATCATTCCTCACACCCTGGCGCGCCAGCTATCCCTGCTGCAGGTGAAGCTGGGGAAGAGCATTTCCAGCTCCAGGTCCACAAGCACTAGCTCTTTGCAGGGCTGCATCCTGTCTCCCACCCTGTTTTCCCTGTGCACCAACAGCTGCATCTCCCTCAAACCGTCGGTCAAGCTCCTGAAGCTTGTAGACAACACCAGCCTGGTGGGACTCATCTCAAGGGGGGACGATGAGGACGGTTGAGGACGATGATGACCCAGTTTTACACCGCAATCATTGAGTCCATCCTCACCCATTCCATCATCACCTGGTTCCCCGCTGCAGTGGCCACGGACAAGGTCAAGCTGCAGCGGGTAATTTGATCAGCGGAGAGGTTGATCCCTTGCCCTCCCTCAAGTCCCTACATGACACCAGGGCTCTGAGAAGGGCAAAAAAAGATCATGGCCGACCCCTCGCACCCATAGACATATTATAAAATGGACAACGGATTTCAAAATGGCGCCTATTCATTCTTATGTAAACTGCTCAATGGCGCAGGGCAACATCAAGGACAGATATGCATATATCCGCATCATGGGCCT
This sequence comes from Gadus chalcogrammus, assembly GCF_026213295.1. Classification (NCBI taxonomy): domain Eukaryota; kingdom Metazoa; phylum Chordata; class Actinopteri; order Gadiformes; family Gadidae; genus Gadus; species Gadus chalcogrammus. The sequence goes on along the minus strand of NC_079414.1, from coordinate 6,233,842 downwards.
ATAGCCACGCCCTACTTCATGACGTACCGGATGCAGAAATATTCTTTTTTTTAGCATTGTTAGCATTGTAGCATCATAAGCGAGAGGTCTGAGCGATTGCAGTCGCATTGTTTACCAACCATGGAAGTAATCCCCCGATGGTTCTCTATTTGTTTAACAATTATTATTTTAGATTAGTTTGCCCCTTTTTGACTTTATAAGAAAAGCACCTTGTATATACCTTTTTCAATGTTAGAACATAAATAATAATTACCACTCGTTTTTTTATATATTTCTGTGTCTAAAACGAGACTCAAATGCCCAATATATACACAGACCCATCAGCTGGTGTACCCAGGGAACTCACAAGGTGTTAAGAAGCAAAGGAGTCTGAAATGACCCCACATGGTATCATGGACCTATTATGTGTGGTTGCAATAAATAAGACAGATATGATGGTGTCGGTGCCAGCCCCACGTCAGGTTTCAAAAACAAGTAATACTGAAACTGAATCTCAAACTTGATCCTGAAATGTATTTAACAGGAAATATTGTACAGGGAGAGGACTGTGGCCGCAATCGATGGAGGAGGAAGTCAGGTGTGCAGGAAGACAACAACAGGAGTATGATGGACAGGGATCTGACATGGACAGGGAATTTTTTTATTTAAACATTCAGAGGAAATCAGGCCTACTGTAGGCCTATGTAAATACGATTAAAGATGTCTAGGATAATATGAATGATAACTGTAAATGGCAGGTGTACTTTTATTTTGATGGAGCCATACTGTTATATTTATAAGCATTTTATTGATGGGCACCTTTCAGGCCACTTAAGCACACCTTAAGCATAATTAATAAAATATTAAAAACACTTGGGTGGAGCGTGTTTGTCACTTATGTGAAAGAGCTGCAAAGAACTGGAGTAACGGAATAAGATGCTGGGAAAACTGAATCTGAGAGAGAGATTGAGAGACTGGGATCTGAGAGATTTTCTAACTTAAGATAAAATATACTCTGAAGTTTCCAGTTTCTGAAAACAGAAGAGAAGGGGTTTAGTTAAGGCTTTGTATCATTAATAAGATAGACTGTGACAAACAATCAATAGTAGTTTAAAACAATCAACACTTAGTTTAAAGCCCACTCACCACGTCAAGGTGCAGGCCAAGAGTGGGAACATAAAACAAAGACTCGCATCACAAACTCAAACAGTCACAACATGAAAAAAACACATAAATACATGAATCATGTACATAACTACAAGACCATAGACCCACATCACAAACTCAGACAGTCACAACATGTAAAAAACATATAAATACATGAAACATTTACATAAATACGAGACCATAAGATATGTTTGAGTTTCTCTTGATTTATCTTAAAAACAAAATACACATTACATTAAGAAAAGAAGGGAAGAATATAAAAGCAATAATAGATAAAGCTAAACTCAGTTATTGATGGGCATACATTTAAATGTACAAAAATTACAGAGGTCATTGATCGGATATGCTGTTCAAAAAGTAATGCACTATTAAACTATGCCTCGTGCTCCGTTATGCAAGCTCCAACTAACTATTTATGAAAAATGCAATCAATAACTTATGTACAAATAAATGGTTACATTTCAACCAGCAACGTTGGAGTGGCCTACACACATAAATAATTGTAATACACCAACATTGTTAACTGTCATACATAGGTAGCTAAACAAGCAAATGAAAATTAAATACCAACGCTGAAATGTTATGAATATTAACAATAATATAAAATGATACCGGAATGCACCTGTTCTTTGTCTTTGGATCTTTTGAATAAATGGATCAATATATGGTGAATCACAATGATCGCAAGCAGAGGACTGGCCGTTTCTGAAGCACGATATTTGATTGACAGCCCACCTCAGCCCTCCTCTCATTAAATTCTGAATCGTACAGTAAATGGCTGAAACGATAGTTACGTATTGTAACTCTAGATTCTATGAGTATAGGCGCAGCCTTTTAAGGCTATCCCTAGGCGTGAGCCGTAGCACGGAAAAATTTGTAATCCCCGCCCACCAACAGCGTGGGCCTCAATTACGTCCGCGTGCAGCCTGCCTCGACGACGTCCGCATTTCGCAGATATAGTCGGGCGCCGGCGGATGTTCTGCTCCCAATAAACTGCTTTTCTTCAGCTATTTAAAGGACAATGAGGCCGACACTTAAAAGGCTGCGTCTATACTCATAGAATCTAGAGTTACAATACGTAACTATCGTTTCAGCCATTTACTGTACAATTCAGAATTGAATGAGAGGAGGGCTGAGGAGGGCTGTCAATCAATTATCGCGCTTCAGAAACGGCCAATCATAGGAAAGCTCGCCCTGCCTTGGTTCCCTCCCCCATATTGCCAAAACTAAATTTGCGCGCGAGAGCAGAACATAATTCGCGAGAGGCTGTTACGCGCGAGAGGCTGTTTTGCGCGCGCGCAGAAATCATTTGCGCGCTCGCAGTTAATATCTACACGTGTGGAATAATATAATACGCTCGAATGCATCTTTTATCACATTAGTGAATTATGGCACTAATGTGCCATACTGAACTAGTCTAAAAATCGGACACGTTAACGGAGCACTGAACTAGGCCCTCTCTGATGCCAGGTCATAACAGCATTTGTTTCACTACGACTCCTTTCAGCTGCACACCCCTCCTTCTCCAGCAAAAAATAATTAGAGAGAACGGCTAATAAAACGCTTGAGGTGGCGTTTTGAAAAGAAAAAACTTACACTTTTTTAGGACATGGCATAAAGATAATTATGAGCCTATGATTCATATCCAGAATTTTTTTGCGGAGACACATTCCTGTTCCCCACTAGTATTGGAGTGAACGGAGATATCTACTTCTGGGTTCTTTGAATCGAGGGACCCGTCAACAGCCCGCTTAAACAGCTGCAATACCAGGCTTGGCCGCTGAGCACTGGTGGATTGCGGAAGTATGCACTGTGGGCTCTTCACCCCGCTTCCTTCTGGGAGAAGGTTGCGGCTGCCTAGAACTGCAAAGACCCGTCACAGACTACGTATGTATCTCATCACCCATTGCATTGCTTTGATTGTCCTGTTATGTCTTGTTAGCACTGTCCTGTCCTAATGCACTATATATGTTGAAACACACACACTGGAACGCTGAGACAAATTCCCACTATTTTAGCATAAATGGCAATAAATGATTCGGGATCGGATTCGGATATGACAGGAGTTTCCTGTTCTGGCTGGACGGTATGTAGGGTTCCGGCTCTCCCTTAACTGAACCGGGAGACATGATGCGCAACAAATTCCTCTTTTGGGGGTCCCTCATACTGGGAGGACAGGTTGAAGGAGATTGGGATCTTCTTCAACTCTTCAACAAATGGTGATGGGCCTCAAACACCTCAAAGACCAGGCTCAGCAGGGCATCCACAAAGTCTGCAAAACATTGCAGTCCATTAGTCACTTTGTGTTTTTAGTATTTTCCTTAGTTCCATGTACATATGTTACATTGAGCAATAACTATATAAATTATTAGTTTTTTGTAATAAAGATAAAAACTTTTTTCATAACTTACTATATGTAGGGTCCATTGTACAGCTAACACAACTCCACCAGCCACCGCTGTAAACTGCTTTGTTTGAGAGATGTGGAGTAAGCAGCCGAGAGGCGAGACTTCTTCACTTCATGTTCTGATGTCAGATCAGGGATCTGACATCACCCCCCCCTGGCGGGCGCTGTAACTGCAAGTGAAATACTTTTCTGAACAAATCAATATTTATTTTTTTGAGAGTATAATTTTTTCATGCAACGTGGCTTTTCATAAAATGATTGACATCCATCCTTTTTATGTTATTTATCATATTATAATTTTATTTTTTTGAGAACATTGTCTGTGTAGGCTGACGTATGACGCACTACGCAGAACACGCTATGCACGCAGCGGGAAAATTAGACTGTGAAATCTGCAAGTTGAAACATGTCCAATTCACAGAAGCGAATTCCTGATTTCTTTAATACTGGCCCCAAAAAAGCAAAACACAAAGACACCAGCGAGACAGCCGACTCCATGCCAGCGGCCCCCTGTCCCCAGTGGCGGCGCCAGGGGGGGGCTAGGGGGTGCTAGAGCACCCCCTAGATTGGCCATAGCACCCCCATGAAAAGAATGGTTTATTTATTATTGTTATTTAATTTCATTCTGAGTTCTTAATAAAATGTATTGTGTGATAATAATATTTTAATCACAAAAGAAAATAACAGATTGAAATAAACAGATTGTTCACGTAGCACGACACAGACACGTTGCGTGCGTGAACGTGATTGTTCAATGAGTAGTAGGCGGCTAAGTAACGGTCAATTTTAAGGCATGCGTTCACAAAATCACGAAAATGGATCGGTATTTGATCCGAAAAATTCCTCGAGTTGAAGAAGACGTTCAAGAGGAAGAAAAAATGCAAGAGGTAGTGGATTCTGATTCTGATGTAGAAGAAGAGGAACGTCCTGGTCCAAGTCAACCCTTCACCTCTACTGAGGGCGCTGCTAGCCATGATGCTAGCACCCTGGGTGACTTAAGCATGAACGACCCAGGATGGTCCGAAAAGACCAATATTACAAAAATATCCAACTCGGATGTTTGGAGTCCAGCAAAGAAGTTTCTGTAAGAGCTGGATGGAACCATATCCGTGGTTGGAATACAGTGTTTTCCAGGATGCCGTCTTTTGCTTTGCCTGCAGGCATTTTCCTCGGTGGAGGAGGGCACGGGTTTCATCGGGAGCCAACGTATACAACCAGTGGCTTTCATAACTGGCGGAAAGCAACAGCATCTTTTAAGGGCCATCACGAAAGTATGGGACACAAATTTGCCATGGAGGCATGGACTGAGTTTAAGCTAAAAGCAAAAAGCGGTTCAAAAATAACAAATATGCTGGATAAAGGACATTCGGTATTGATCCAGGAGAACAGAAGGTACATGATGGGCGTTGTGGAAAGCTTGCGCTATACTGCCTGTCAGGGGATCGCACAGCGAGGCCATTGAAGATGAGGATTCAGCAAACAGGGGTAATTTCCGCGAGTTGCTATCTGTAATTGGAAAATTTGACAAAACCGTTCAGAAAAAGTTAGATAACAACCCGTCAAATGCAAAGTATGTGCACCATGACGTGCAGAATGAGATCATCAATGTAATGGCAGAAATGATTAGGAAAAAATTAAGGGATGAGGTTAAGGACGCTGAACATTTTGCCATTTTGGTGGATGAAAGCAAGACATCAGCAAAAAAGAGCAAATTTCAGTGATCGTGCGTTATTTGAACACGGAATCAGAGAGAGTGGTGGAGGAATTCTTGCATTTCACCCCAGCAGATGGACTAGACGCAAACTCGCTCTTTGCAAGCATCAAGCAGACGCTCAGTCGGTGCGGTATTGACCTGAATTGTTGTGTTGGCCAGTGCTATGATGGTGCCTCAGTCATGTCTGGATGTAACAACGGAGTCCAAGAAATTTTCAGAAGAGAGGTGCCGCAAGCAGTTTATATACACTGCCATGCTCATAGGCTTAACCTGGTGTTGGTGGACTGTGTGCATAATGTAGATGCTGCCGCTGAGTTTTTTGAGACGTTGCAAACACTGTACAAGTTTTTTTCGGGGTCAGTGGTGCACGATCTCTTTCTGAAGGCACAAAGGGAACTTTCAACGGCACAGCTCATAGAGCTGAAGAGACTGAGTGACACTCGCTGGGCATGTCAGTATGATGCTATCTGTGCAGTCAAGAGAACTCTCCCGGCTATCAGCGCTACCCTGCGTGACACTGTTCGCGACAAGAATGCGAAACGGAGGACAGAGGCTAAATCTGTCAGTTCCCTTATGGATGAGCAGTTTGTTCTGCATTTAATTATTTTTGAGGATGTTTTTAGAACTACCAAATTCATGTCCGATGCGCTACAGTCTCCCAATTTCGATCTCTTGACAGCAGATGACCTGGCCCAATCTGTGATCACTGCCATGTCGGAGAAACGTACAGATGACAACTGGGCAGCAATCCGTAAGCAGGCAGGAGACATGTGCGTCAATACCGGGATAGCTACTGTACATCGTGAGAAAAGGCAGACCCAAACAGCTAAACATCTGGAGGGCTTTATTGTGGAGGCCCCGATAGAAAGACCAGGCATGGGCAGCATGGATGAACTGAAAACTCAGTCATTCTATCCTGTCTTAGACAGGTTGTTAATGGAACTCCGGCGACGCTTTTCCATCGAAGCAAATGGTGTACTGGCAGGCTTGCCAGCCCTAAGCCCTAATCACCCATCATTCCTTGACAAGCAAGTTATTCTGCCCATGGCTCGCCATTATGGGGTCAGCGAGGAGAATTTGTGTGCAGAACTCCATCAAGTTCGCCGGCTCCTGAAAAGGAAGGAAGAGCAAGGATGCACCATTAACAGCAACCAGGAGTTCCTATCCCTTATGCGGCCTTACAAAGACGCCTTCGTGGACCTCTACAAATTGATCTCCATATCGCTGACCCTGCCTGTAACATCTGCGAGCTGCGAGCGCAGTTTTTCTTGTCTGCGTCGCTTGAAGAGCTACCTGAGGAATAGCAGTGGGGATGGCCGAACCAGTGACCTTGCACTTCTGGCGATTAACCCTCTGCGAGCACGGGCCTTGGACATCGACAGGATCATAGATGCCTTCGCTCTCAACCACAACAACAGGCGCATTGTCCTGAAGACGTAGGTAAGTGAAAGATTTTCCCGTGTTGTCTGTTGCATTCTGCTGGGTTTTTGCAATTGGGTTTACAATGTGTTTATCTGTCACATTGTTCTTGTTTAGGTGGATACTGACACCTGATCTGCTGGTTTGCCTGGATTTTGGTTTTTCCTAAGGATTTTTAAGCATAGTTTTGTGTGCACTTTTTGATCTCTTATTATTGTGGTTTTGAGGGCCTACTGTTTGGTTTCATTCATGTTTTGATTGTGACCTAAAATAATATACTCTTTTTGAAAGCATTTCTGACTCTTTGCCTGTTTAAGTTAATTCTATCTGACATTCTAATCTGCCGTCTTTAGTTAGAAGTGTATTGAACTTGGTATGTTTAGTTTAATTTGTCGCTCATGGTAGCGGTGACCTGGTAGTCATCTGGCGCAAACTTTAATCCACACACTGAAGTAAGTGAAGTATTTGGGATTACGTTATCTATAACATGCTGCATCCATTTTGACCGTCGGAGATGAACGCGGCTTTGTGCGCGTCCGTCAGAAGTAGCCTAATGACAATAATAATACGATCGATTTGAATGGCGCTTTTTATGTACCCCAAAGACCCGTTAGAGAGCAAACGTGTAAACATATGTGACGATATGGTGGGGAGGTGTTGTAGTAGAGAAAAATGAGACCCATATGCTATCACCCTAATTTCATAGCACCCTCAGTAAAACGCCGAGCACCCCCATAGCACCACCAGAAAAAAATCTTTGGCGCCGCCACTGCCTGTCCCTCCAGCACCCGAGGGGGAGAGTTCAGAGAAGCTAGGAGGAAAAGACTGAAGCAATCATGCTAACCCCTCTTTGGTCAACCCTATCATGTTGGCTAACATGCAAGTCCCGCCATCTGCAACAAAAGTGATGCCGCCGGTGTCAGAGTTATTCGCAGCACCAACTAACTCTGCGGGTAAAGAGCCCTGCTAGCCAAAAGAGTTTGACTTTCCAGCCAGGCGTTTTGGAAATGAGAACTTCAGCCCTTCCTTTAAGTCAGGTTGGTTTTCCCAGTGGTCGTGGCTACATTACGTGTGGGAAACCGACACAGTATTGTGCTTCTTGTGCTGCTCTGCTATGGAGAAAAAGCTGTTCAGGGCAGACTGGATAATTAATGCTGTCAACTTCATCAAATGAGGGTCTAGCAATTGGCGAAAGGCAGGGGAAAAGTTTCGGGAGCATAAAAGATCTTGTTTCCATACAGAAGCTATAAGCAAGCTGGCAGCATTGAAAATGACCCCAAATAATGAGATAATGTCACAAGCAGTTGCTAAGGATCATATGACTGCACAGACTGTTGTGGAGCTGGCCATTCGATCTGTGACATTTTTAGGCGGCGAGGGGCTACCGCTGCGAGGACAGGAGCACCGTGATGGGGTGTTTTGGCAGCTGATGCTGGAGAGAACGTATGACAAGATACAAGATGGTTTTATTGTCATATACACAGCAATTACAGAGCAGTCGCTGGCAATGAAATTCTGAAGTCTTGGGCTCCTCCAACAGTGCAATATAAGAGAAAGTAAAAGTATAAGAGAAACACAAGTAGGAAAGCTGAGACTTAAAGAATAAAAATACATAAATATGATAATAAATATAGTTGCATGCAGCAATGTGGGTGTCAAGCATAATGAAACGCGATAAACTAATTCTGCCGGACGGACGTAATCTGCTAGGTGGCTACATGACGACCGTCCCGGTAATCGGTAATAACGACGGCTGGTGGAATGAACTAGAGCATTATGCGAGTACGTGTCAATGTTTACCAAATGGAAAAATGACCCTAGCTAGTGGTAAGGGCGCATTATCGTCTGCCCGACAGAAAAAATGGCACAAATACATAGGGGTATTCGGAACAATATCCCTAAAAGAGACACAATGTAAACAAGCATCCGCTCATAAGACTATGAGCCAAGTTTGGTTTGGAAGGCCTTGCAGAGAAATGAGCTCTCTTCCTGTTTGACGTCCCCCTGAGATCGAAGGTCACCAAATTGTTTGGATGCCCCCAGAATGATGTCATGAGTCTATGTACCAAGTTTTGCTATGATATGTTAAATAGATGCTGAGAACAGGCTTACTTCCTGTTTGGCGGCTTTGCTGTTAAGTTTGATTGGCTGTCACGACCAAACGGTTTGGAATTAGAAAAAGCTGTTCGGCTTGGTCTGAAGATCAAATACGGCAAGTTTCATGATGATTGGACTAATCTAGCAAGTTTGGCTATGATATGTTAAAGAGTTGCTGAAAGCAGGCTTACTTCATGTTTGGCAGCTTTGCCATCAAGTTTGATCAGCTGTCACGGACAAACGATTTAGAATTTGAAAAAGCTGTTTGGCAAATTTGTTCGACTAGGTCTGAAGATCATATAGGGCAAGGTTCATGACGATTGGACATAATCTGTGGCCTGTGGATCTGTAATATTGATATTGACCATTTTAAACATGGCGGCCAATTTCTGATGTTGCCATGGGAAATATTTTATTAGCTATATGGGGCGGTCTGACAGTATCACCAGACATTGAGAATGAGTTTGAAATATACTCATGTGACGAGAGAGGAGTTAAAACACGTCAGTGTTAATTATAGCGCCTCCTAGATGTCAATGGTCACCAAATGCATTGAGTGTCACCAGGATGAGGTCCTGGGTCTATCTACCAATGTTGGTTATGATATGTCAAAGGGCTGCTGAGATATTGGCTTACTTCCTGTTTGGCGACTTCTCGTCGAATTTGATTGGCTGTAGCGGCCAAAGTGTTTTGAATTTGAATAATCTTTAGATGTTGATAAAAATCTGTGATAGGAGATGCATTTTGAAGGTTTTTGACATAAACCAAGATGGCAGAAAATCCAGCATGGCGCAAATCGACGACATAGGGTGCGTCGAACTCGGCTTGGATCTAGGAATCCAATGATGCCTTGTTTGTGAATATTGGATGAATGGGTCGAAAGTTCTAAACATTAATGCATGTCCAAATTTGACCTGTTGGTGGCGCTAGAGCTGATGAGCTAGCGACCTGATATTTGCTTCTTGGGCTAATGGGACGGTCCTGATCCAGTGTACCAAATTTCGCAACTTTTCACCAAGGCGTTCTATGGGCTGCCATAGACTCCCACTGAAGGATAATAATAATATAGAAAACGTCCGAAAACAATAGGTTGTCTCGCAGCTTCGCTGCTTGACACCCAATGATAAAAAGTATGTTTATAAGAGCAACACAAGTAGGAGAGCAGAGACCTAAATACAAAACTAAATAAATGTAAAATGTAAACAGACGCGTTTATCCAGATGTCGACTGGTATAAAGTGGCAAGTTATGAAGTGGCAAGTTATAAAGTGTTATAGTGGTGAGCTAAAGCCAGCTGCTCATGAGTCGCTTCTCAGAAGAGACAACTGGATGTCTGACAGCATTTCACAGTTAATACTTCCTTTATTAGACCATGCTGATGTTGTACATAAACACACATCAGGGTAAAATTTGAAAGCATTAAATGTTGTTTTCAATAATATATTGTGGCAACCCATTTCCGTAAGTGTCTGTTTGGCACGGCAAGTACCACGCTCTGGATGCTGGTTTAAGCCGCAGTCTGCGTTTATTCACAAACAAGCTCAAGAATAAGGGATACAACACTTTGCTAGGGTCTCAGGGAGCCTCGTAGCCTGAGGTGTGGCAATGGCCTCCTCCTGGTAGGTCTTACTTCCTCTCCCCTGGAATGAGTCCTTGGCTGCCTTTTATGATGTCCGCCCGCTCGTTTCCTCCCTCTGGCCAGGGGTTCCCCATCTAGCAGATGAGGGTGAGGATTGTGGTACTCTCTGCCTCCGGCTAGTGGATGGCGGCGGTGCACGCCCTCCAACACTCGCCCCCGGACCCCCCTGGTGGGGAGCGGGTTGTCACAATATGTAGATTTGTGCTGAGATGTCCTTTTACTACTCACCAATGTAATGTATGACTCACTGAATTTATTATCACCAAAAGCCAGAAGACAGTATAGTGGGTATCAGGTTATCTTTAAATGCGTAAACTCTGATTATCCTTCTTACCTAAACTGTTGTCGGATTTAATAAACGTGCCTTTGCGGGCAGTGTTTGAGCATCAGAGACTCGTGTTCATTTGAGGAGGCGGGGCAGACGGAACCGGGTTGCCACATATGGTGGAGAAGGCAGGTAATCCGACCACGCAACTGTTTTTTTCCTGCTATTTTTTTTGGGAACACCCGCCCCAAATGCAGAAACCAAACGAGGCCGCAGTCGCGGCCGCCCTCCTGCGAGACGCCGCCGAGGAAAGGGCCCTCCTCCGGCAGGTGGTTATACGGCTGGAAATGCGGTCCTCAGACGTCTCTCCGATCTCAGCGCCCACCAGCCGCCTAACCAAGTTAGGACCAGGACGATGTGGAGGCCTACTAGGAGATCTTCGAGAGGACGGCTCGGAGAGAAAAATAGCCGGAGGACCAGTGGGCCCACATCGTGGCCCCCCTTCCTCACAGGACCCGCACAGAAGGCGAGCCAGGACCTGACCCTCAAGCAGGCGGTGCTGGCGTACTATGGACATAGCCTGGCGGCCCGGGCCCAACGGTTCCACGACTGGCGCTTCGACCCCAAGGGCGCCGTGAGGTCCCAGATCGCCCAGCACACGCGGCTCATCAGGAGATGGCTCGCGGGAGAGGATAGTCCCAGCGCTCTCGACCGGGTGTTACTGGACAACACCATCCGCCAGCTACCACCGGAAGCCCAGATAACCCTCGCCACCAACCATCCGACCACGGTGGACGAGCTGATCCGCCAGCTGGAGAACTGGCAGGTGGCCCAACAGCTAATCAGCGCCATCCGGCCACAGACCCGCCCGATCGAGACCGGTAGGGACCGATGAGGACCAGAACCCCCTCGACGGATAGATCAGCCGAAACCACAGACCCAATCGCTGGAAGCCAGAGAGGTATGGCGGTGCTATAACTGTGGCCGGACAGGACACCTCGCTCGTCACTGCCCGGAGAACCGGGATTTGTCTATGCCCTCGGCCTTCGCGGGTGAAGGCCGGCCAGGACCATGTCTACTCACCACCTGTTGGGCTGTTACGGCCACTGTTTGTTTGTTGCTGCCTTCTTGTTTCCCCTCTGTTATGTGCAGGTGCGAGTCATTAACAACTCATCATCATCCCGCCTCTACCAACCAGCTTCCACCAATCACCTCATCAGTTTCAGGAGACATGTAGCATTACCTCCTTTTCGTGAAACAGAAGTTGATGCCTATTTCACTACATTTGAGCGTCTTGCTGCTGCGCTACAATGGCCCAAGGACATGTAAGTTTACTGGCAAAGCACAAGATGTGATAGCTTCTCTTTTTCTAGAGGATGGTCTAGATTATGATTTGGTGAAAACTGCTGTTTTGCAGGCTTATGAGTTGGTGCCAGAAGCCTATAGACAGAAATGTAGGAACCACAGGAAGGTCTCATCCCAGACCTATGCTGAGTTTGCGAGGGAGAAGAGCTGTCTATTTGACAAGTGGTGTTCTGTTAGCAAGGCTACAGCTTATGATACTCTTCGTGAGTTAGTCCTTCTTGAGGAGTTTAAGAAGTGTGTTCCTGAGCGTGTTGTTGTGTATTTAAATGAACAGAAGATTGTGTCATTGACCAAGGCTGCTGTCTTTGCGGAAGAGTTCACCCTTACCCATAAAACTGCATTTATGTCCCCCCGTAGTGAAAGACAAACTGGTTCACTGCCTGCTGCCTGCTGTTCACTGCCTGATGTCTCCCACACATCACAAGGAACAGCGGGAGTGCTACTACTGCCATAAGGGAGGTCATGTGATGGCTGATTGCTATGCTCTGAAGAGAAAGCATTCAAGTCAGAGCCCACCTAGGGCCCTATGATTTCCGCGATAACGAAAACGCGGACGGAATCACGGAATCGGACAATAAAAACGGAATCTACTGATAACACGGAATGCAGCAGAATTCGCCATTATTTTGGTGAAATTCAGTTTCGAGAGAAAAGGGAAACAATACAGGTGACATTAACGTCACTGAATGTTTAGCAGTCACTCCCAAAACAATGTTAAAAACACCCGGTCCACCACTCCAGCCTAGTTCGCGGGGATGCAAACTATAGGTCCCGCCCCCGCTCCTAACAAGAAGTTGAAGCGCCCGCGGCTGACCGCTGAAATGCCTAAATCTTCCAAAAAGCTTCATAATTCGGTTTTAACCCCAAAATTCAGAGCGGAACAATACCCGAAACAATTTTATCACTCAGGTAATCAGCTGTTTTGCCGAGTATGCCAACATACTATTGATTGGAAAAGAAAAAACAATAGGGATCCAACCTGTTGGCTTGGACCCCTAAAGATAAGTGCGATGACCACTTGAAGTCAAAAATCCATCTAAAAAACAGTGAAAGCCGTAGCCAGGGCACGGCCCTACAAACCACAATTACGTCTACAATCAGCTCAGCAGATTCAAGAGTGGAATTTATTGAGGACTTTGTGGCTGTGTGCGCCGCATCTGACATCCCCCTTGAAAAGCTAAAAACATTACGGCCGTTTCTAGTCAAACACTGTAAACAGGGAGGAGCGCTCCCCCAAAATGCGAGTAGCCTCCGCCAGATTCACCTGCCTCGAGTGTTTGATCAACACATGACTGCCGTTTTAAAGCAGATTAGGGGGAAGAAGTTCGCTGTGGTTGTGGATGAAACAACGGATGCACGGGATTGTAGCGTCCTAAACATCGTCATTGGTGAGTTAACTTAGCAGCCTGTTAATATATTGTTGCAATAGTGGCGAAGTCACGCCCCTTCCGGTAGAGCCCATGGGACCTATGAGATCGAAAAATATGAATGGGTTTCAATGGAGAGAAAGTAATTATTTTCTGGTCCCAGTCTTTATATGCCGTGGATTTAAATTATAATTTTTCATGTCAGGAGTTTGACCGTTTATTTTGCAATTGTTCAGTTAAAGGCTGTAGAGGCTGTAGAGAAGGTCCCATGGGCTCTACCGGAAGGGGCGTGACTTCGCCACTATAGCGTTGTTTTTGTACTCTCTGCTATGTTAATTGTCCCCATGTAAAATATGATAAGGACGACCTCTTCTGTTGAAATAATAGCAATTCATAATGTCTGCAGCTGTATTTGGCAGTATTTGCTTTGCTTTAAATAAACACTTATTTTGTCAGAATATTATTTTAGGTTCAAATTAGTTGAGTAGAATAGACATTTTGGTTTAAATAAGTAGTTTTCTTTATGTTATCTTTCATTGCAGCTGTTGAAATCCAGTACTTTCTGCTGGATGTTGTTTTCCTGGACAGATGCAACTTTTCAACCGTTTCCCATGCTATACTAGCCTCCCTCTACAGCAACAACCTGGACCTGAATGATGCCTGGGCAGTGGTCACAGATAATGCTGCATACTGTCTGAAGGCATATAGGGAGGTCCTGAAAGGAGTGATGCCCAACAGTGTCCATGTAACCTGTCTCTGCCACGTCATCAATCTGGTGGGTGAGACCTGGCAGCATTACAAGTACTTCTCTGAAGCTGCATCACTTGTTACATGGATGAGATCTGTCTTCTTCAAGATGCCTGCCAGAAAGAGAAGATGGGTGAGCTTCCTCGTTAACAGGGAGTTTGCGCAGACAAAGACTCCTCCAGAAGCAGTGAGCAGCAGGTGGAACAGCTGGTTTGAGGCAGTGAAGTACCATGCAGAGCATGTTCATCTGTACAGAGAGTTTTTGTTGGCAGTCACAAACATCCTCAGCCAGGTGGATACAGAGGAGAAGGTGCAGGCCCTCACTGTCAAACTAACCTTCATCTCTGAGGGCTGCTCCAAACTGATGACAGCTCTGACGATCCTGGAGGGAACCCACCGTCCCACAGCAGTGTCTGCCTACAACATAATGGAGGATCTAGGCTCTTACCTAGTTAATAGAACGGCAAAAACATGTGGCTTTGGTGCGAAGACCGATGAGCTACTGAGGAAGATGGGTGTTAGAGAGAGGAATGTGGTGCTTGAAAGTCTCCATGATGCTTTCCACTTGGCCTTCACCAAGTTCTCAAAGCACTGGGACATACATCCAGCCAGAGAAGTCTACAGGCTTGTAAGGGTGTTCGATCCAAGGCAGGCTCAAGCTATGGAAAAGCCGATTGAAGCCTACAACACACTAAAACCAATGGCAAATCCAACTACAGAGCTCAGTGAGCAGTGGATTGCCTTCCAGCATTGTGTGTCCAGGGAGCCCTTGCCAGCTGATAAGGAGCTAGCTGCTTACTGGAGGGGCCTCAGGTCAAGATTCCCAAGAGTTGCAGAAGTGGCAGGGCCCTACATCTACTTCCCAGTCAGCTCAGTTGACTGTGAGAGGAGTTTCAGCAAGTACAAGACTCTGCTCACAGACAAGAGAGAGGCCCTCACTGAGCTCAACACAAAGAGGCTGACAATCCTGTACTTCAATGGAGATGTCTGTGACAGATGGAAGTCATATGAGTCAAGCTCAAAAGGACAGTACTGTTAGAAAATCAATGCTGTTGATTTTCCTAGTTCAGGTTTTATTGCAGGTTAAGGTTTAATTTAATTCTGCATTGTTTGTCCCCTGGTTTGATGTATTCTTCAAACAGTGCTTTGAGTAAATGTTTTTATTCACAGTTATGATTTGTTAAAATGAAGGACAGGTTATAAGCCTTTTTTATTGTTACAAAAAGGGTCCTCAAGTCCTCAGTTATGCATTTTTTACACTTTAAGGACACTGTGAAAAGTTTATAAGCACTTTATTATTTATGTAATGTTCTTATTTGACGGCCCCGAGAACCTCGATACGGAGTCCGCTGATACGATACCTATTATTGAGGTACCCTTTGACCGACTGGCCCTAGACATTGTGGGCCCTCTCCCCAAGACCAGCCGGGGACATTGATACATATTAGTCATGGTGGACTATGCCACCCGGTACCCGGAAGCCCTACCCCTTCGGCCGCAACCGCTAAGGCCGTAGCCCGGGAGCTAATGATGCTTTTTAGTCGGGTGTGGATAGCATGGGAGATTTTAACGGACAAGGGTCATGTTTTATGTCGCGTGTGCTAAAATAGCTTCTCAGTCTCCTGCAGGTAAAGCAGCTGAGGACTTCAGTGTACCACCCCCAGACGGACGGGCTGGTGGAAAGGTTCAACAAAACCTTAAAGCACATGCTGAAGAAGGCCATGGAGATAGACGGGAAGAACTGGGACCAGCTCCTCCCTCACGTCCTCTTCGCGGTGCGAGAGGTACCCCAGGCCTCCACAGGGTTCTCCCCCTTTGAACTGCTATACGGACGGCCAAGGGGACTACTAGACCTGGCTAAAGAAGCTTTGGAGAGCCGACCCTCCCCCCATAGTACCCTAGTGGACCATGTCGAGCAGGTACGAGAGAGAATGGCGCAGGTCTGGATCATAGTACGGGAGCATCTGCACCAGGCACAGCAGGCCCTGGCGCGGACCTACAACCCCGGGGCCCAGCTGCGTCTCTTCCAGCCGGGGGAGTGGGTCCTGGTCCTCATCCCTGGAGCCGAATGCAAGTTCCTGGCCAAGTGGCAGGGGCCGTATGAGGTGGTCGACCGCGTGGGGGAGGTGAACTACCTAGGACGTGTTCTCCGAGTTACCCGGGAGAACAACGGTCCCTCAACACGACATCCGAACAGAGGTAGACGTCACGGTACGCGTACCCCCGTACCGGGTTCCAGAGGCCCGTCGGGTCGCCATACGGGCGGAGGTAAAGAAAATGCTCCAGCTCCGGGTGATCGAGGAATCACACAGCGCCTGGTCCAGCCCCATCGTCCTGGTCCCGAAGCCAGATGGATCATTCCTATTCTGTATGACTCTGGAGGCTGAAATAGGTCTCGGAGTTCGACGCATACCCAATGCCCCGGGTCGACGAACTCATCGAGCGGCTCGGGCCTGCTCGGTACCTCACCACCCTCGACCTTACCAAGGGATATTGGCAGGTCTCCCTCAGCAAGACCGCCCGGGAGAAAACGGCGTTCGCAACCCCCGGGGGACTATACCAGTACACGGTGCTCCCCTTCGGGATACATGGAGCTCCGGCCACCTTCCAGCGCATGATGGACCGTCTCCTGCGATCACACCAGGCCTACGCCGCCGCCTACATTGATGACATCATCCATAGCGGCAGCTGGGATATCCACCTGAGACAAGAGCGGTCCTGGGGGAGCTGAGGAGGGCGGGTCTTACCGCCAACCCCGCCAAGTGCCGTCTGGGCTTGGAGCAGGCCTCCTACCTGGGCTACAGAGTCAGACACAGGAACGTCCGACCCCAGGAGGCCAAGTTGAAGACCATCCTGGACTGGCCCCGCCCCACCCCCAAGAAGCAGGACAAGTCCTTCCTCGGTCTGGTAGGCTACTACCAAAGGTTCATTCCCAGTTTCGCCACCCTGAAAAGCCCCCTACATGACCTGACCCGGAAGGCCCTGCCGGACCGCGTTACCTGGTCGGAGGCAGCAGAGGGGGTATTCAGTCTCCTCAAACAAGCCCTCTGCTCCGAGCCAATCCTACTAACGCCTGATTTTACTCTGCCCCTTATAGTCCACTCCGACGCCTCAGAGTCGGGCCTCGGAGCGGTCCTCTCGCAGGTCCGGGACGCGGAGGAACACCCGGTGACGTACATAAGCAGGAAACTTCTCCCGAACGAATGGAACTACTCCACACTGGAGAAGGAGGCCCTGGCCTAGCTGCTGTACTACCGCTTTGGCCGGGAGTTCACCCTGGTGACGGACCACGCCCCGCTCAAGTGGATGGCCACCGCCAAGGATACCAACGCCAGGGTGACAAGGTGGTTCTTGGCCCTACAGGACTACCGATTAAAAGTGGACCACCGAGCAGGGCAGGAGCACGTCAATGCCGATGCCCTGTCCCGTCGGGAAGCATGCCTCTGGGCATTCAGAGGCGCACCGGGGCTACATCTAAGGGGGGAGGAGTGTGGCCCGGCCCCGACATGGCGGCCCTGGAAGCCCAGAGGGCAGGTAATACAAGCAGTCTACCACACTTTTCCCCCAGAGGGCGCCAAGGGCCGCATTAGCGTGGTCCCACTCAACGCGAACGGGAGACACCTGTGTACCAGGCCAATCAGACCCAGGTGAGGGCTATATAAGAGAAGCGGAGACGCGGTCTAAGGGGAAGGGTAAGTGACCCATGCAGGAGCTGGGAGCGGACCGAGATACCTTACCCGGACGGACCTTTGCCTTAGGAGACGGTCGGGAGACGACGGACGGACTCGACGGACGGACGTCCGCATCGGGATACCGGGACAGTACGTGAGGAAGGACCGTAGTTTTCATTGATCGGGAGAAACCCCACTGTATGTTGTCGGATTTAATAAACGTGCCTTTGCTGGCAGTGTTTGAGCATCAGAGACTTGTGTTCATTTGAGGAGAGGGCAGACGGAACCGGGTTGCCACAGTGTGTGTATATTATGCATACATGTGTATATATGTATGTGTATGGGCTAAATGTTGCAATGCCCCTCTATACTGCAATATGTTGTTTTTTGGTTTATTTCTTGTTTACATGTGGGGCAGGAGGGCGGGTGAGGCGGGATGAGGGAGAGTTTGAGCTAGTGTGAATGTACATGTTTGTATTGTCTCTGTCCTATGTCTGGAGGACCTGTCACACCAAATTTGTACCTGGGGCCGAATTTGTACCGCCTACGTAATCCGATAGATAGATGGATGGGCCAGGCCCATCAAGGACAAGACTGCAACTGCCACATCACAGGTGTGTATATCAAAGCAACATTTGCAGCGTAGCCACATATTGTGAATGCAGAATGTTGTTACAACTGACAAAAGTTTGGCTTATTTTTTTTTTTTGGGGGGGGGCGGATGGAGAATGATTTCAGCTTCTTTTGATGTTCCACAGGCTATGATGGACATTTTCTACACCCATGGTGCTCCTGAGGTCATCTTGACAGACCAGGGTCGTGAGTTCTGGAACAAGGTGAAGTATTTACACATGTAGATGTGTCATTTAACAGTAATTGATTAACACTGGCAAACAAGAAATCTAATAACTGTTGAATTCCTTAATTCAGGTAAACAAGTCCCTGTTTGAGGAGTTTGGTGTCGCGCACCGAATCACATCAGCATGCCATCCTCAGGTATTATGTATATTATGTATGGGATAATGTACAGTGAGACGGTCATTATTGAGAAATAAACCCCAACAGGGTGATGCAGGACCCTGACGCGAATATGATCAGAACGGCGTCCATAGCAAAAGTCTATTATTCATAGCAGCGGTCTGCTATACAGAAATAACAGACCTTAGAATGCCCTAAATGACCAATCAGAATCGAGTATTCAACAAAGCTGTGTAATAAAGAAATATATGTGACATAAAAGAAAGATCGATAAGCTTCTAAATAATGTTACTATTCTAACTGATTTCAATTCTCTATTCCCCTTGCTTGTACTTTGCTGTTTTTACAGACCAACGGACTGGATGAGAGGACCAATCAGACACTGAAGAGGTCCATTGGCAAGACCCTTGATGGACAACAGGAGAGGTGGGAAGACAAATTAAAATAAATTGTTTTTTAAAGTAACTGTTGTGTCCGAGCCTCTTCCAGGTATTCGCCCTTTCGTCTGATGTATGGACGGGAGCCATGTCTGTTTTCAGAGGTGTGTAGTGGTTGACCATGTTAACAATTTCTAAATCAACATTTTTACTCTTCAGGGAGGAAGTTACACTTTGTATGGTATGAGGAGACAAGTTAACAGTGGGGAATCAACATGAAAAGTATATGTGTCAAAATAATAATTTCTATGAGGCTGATTGGAACATACTTTTATTGCTTGTCCTTTGCCTTTCTTTTTCCTGTTAAGACCACTGGAGATCTTCCAGATGATGTGGACATTGCTTCTCCAGATAAGAAGGACATTGAGAAGTACGTCGAGGCAAGGGCTGAGAGCTATGGAAAGTGTTTTATAAATGGGAAGCAAATCATTATTTATATTATTACCATTATGTATTCATGTGCATAGAAATGCAATTGTGGGGGCAGAAAATTCATATATCGATTAACTATCCTGCATCAGGTGACTGCCAACATACAGAAGCCCAGGAGAGACAGAAAGAGGCATACAAGAGGAGGACCAAGAGGGGGACCAAGCGCTTCAGGATCACACCAGGCATGGAGGTCCTGAAGAAGAATGAGAGGAAGCGTGGAAGGCATGGTCAAACCATGGACCCAGATTATGAAGGTATTATTGTAGCAAAAGTATTGAGCACCTGTAACTGCAGAATTTGAATGCGTACACTAAAGTCACAGTAAATTTGAAGTCGTATATATTTATTTTGCATGTGTACTCTAAAGTAACAAATGTGTAACAGTACATTTGTAGTCGTAAAAATTTTTTTACACCATTGTAAACACAAAATAGGGTACGCAAATCTGTGTTACAGGTGCACAAATCTTTTTGCTACAATTATTGCAGTGCAGTTGGTGCAAAACACATTCGCACACCCGTGTTTAATAATCTGAGAACATGCCCAAAAGGTGTGCATTCGTAAACCCAAATTTGAACTAATGCATCAGAAGTTGCACATCTGTGAAAAATTTCCTCATAAATAAAATGATAAAGAACCCTACGTTAATTCAGCATTTTAATGAGCGAGCACAAATTCGTTTTACAACTGCTCGAATCTGCTCCTGCAAGTCTCAGCTGTGGGGTTTTTTGCAGGTAGTTTTGCAACACGCCTAGGTGGTAAATGTGTAGCAAAAGTATTCGTATCCTCAGCCGTAGGCCAGATTTCGTCCGTGGGCGGGACAAATAGTTCCGCCCATAATTTCCTAATCAAATGAAAATCGCCGGCAGGGATGCGTTTCTCAAATTACACTGGGACCCACCGCGTGCCAGCCATCTTTCCGCGGGATACGTTTCTTTCTGGAGAAGTGAAGAGGGCGTCCGACTGAACAGAGGTGGATCTCCTACATTATGTTAAATGAAATTACTTTGTTCAAGTGAATTCCCCCCACAGTATTGCATGAACATGCTGCAAATGTCCTTCAATGTATTTTAATGGTCGCCATAACATAAATTCAGAAATGTCTTGGATGCGGCGCCGCCAGTGTGAAGTTGCCCAAAAAAAGATTAAAAAAATAGTTTGAATCGCCCAAATGATTCGAAAATGTTTTAAGCGTTGGTTTGAACCGGTAAAATGACAATTTGCTACGCGATCGCCAGATAGATAGGCTACTCATGCTTGTCCATTGAGCACTTGACGAAGCCTCGGGAAGGTCGCCGCTGCCGCATAGCCTTTGGCACTTTTGAATTGGTCTGAAATAATATGCCAGTTGGCATGCAGCAATCCACCTTGACATGACCAGCGCAAGTTTATCTGAGAAGGCAACATAATAGTCGGAAGATCCTCATCCTCATCATCCTCATCGTCATCCGCTTATCCGGGGTCGGGTCGCGGGGGGAGCAGCTCAAGCAGGGGGCCCCAGACTTCCCTTTCCCGGGCCACATTGACCAGCTCTGACGGGGGGATCCCGAGGCGTTCCCAGGCCAGTGTTGAGATATAATCTCTCCACCTAGTCCTGGGTCTTCCCCGAGGTCTCCTCCCCACTGGACGTGCCTGAAACTCCTCCCAAGGAAGGCGCCCAGTGGGCATCCTTACCAGATGCCCGAACCACCTCAGCTGACTCCTTTCTAAGTAAAGGAGCAGCGGCTCTAATCCGAGTTCCTCACGGATGACTGAGCTTCTCACCCTATCCCTAAGGGAGACGCCAGCCACCCTTCTGAGAAAACTCATCTCGGCCGCTTGTGCCCGCGATCTCGTCCTTTCGGTCATCACCCAGGCCTCATGACCATAGGTGAGGATAGGAACGAAGATCGACCGGTAGATTGAGAGCTTTGCCTTGCGGCTCAGCTCTCTTTTCGTTACAACGGTGCGGTAAAGCGAACGCAATACCGCCCCCGCTGCTCCGATTCTCCGGCCAATCTCACGCTCCATAGTACCCTCACTCGCGAACAAGACCCCGAGGTACTTGAACTCCTTCATTTGGGCTAAGGACTCATTTCCTACCCGGAGTAAGCAATCCACCGGTTTCCTGCTAAGAGTCATGGCCTCAGATTTAGCGGTGCTGATCCTCATCCCAGCCGCTTCACACTCGGCCGCCAGCCGATCCAGTGAGTGCTGAAGGTCACAGGCCGATGATCCAATGAGGACCACATCATCTGCAAAAAGCAGTGACGAGATCCTCAGACCACCGAACTGCAACCCCTCCCCACCACGACTACGCCTCGATATCCTGTCCATGTATATCACAAACAGGATTGGTGACAAGGCGCAGCCCTGGCGGAGACCAGCACCCACTGAGAACGAAACTGACTGGCTGCCGAGGACGCGAACACAGCTCTCGCTTTGGGAGTACAAAGATTGGATGGCCCTGAGGATAGACCCCCTTACCCCATACTCCCGCAGCACCTCCCACAGTTTCTCCCGGGGGACCCGGTCATACGCCTTCTCCAGATCCACAAAACACATGTAGACCGGATGGATATGCTGACCAAATTAATACATTTTATTGTTCTTTTAGATTGATTGTACCCCATGTGTATCCTACTCTTAGATAATGTACTTGAATGCTGCAAACAACAACAAGGCAGCAACAAACCTGTCCTTCTTCACCGAAGCGGTAGAGAGATTTGTTTTGCCTCAAAGGTAAGTTGTCCTTGTAGAAACATATATTGTTATATATATATAACATATATATATATATATAACATATATAATATATATATGTTATATATATATATATATTTGTCGATATCTTAAAACCAACTGCTCTTTTATCACTATGCTGTGATAATAGGAAATTATGCTGTTATTAAAAACTTAAGCTGACTTTGACTTCATGTGCTTTAAACAGAATTGAAAGGCTCTGGCGGGATGTCTTCACAGCAGTGACATGCTTCTTTTACACTGCCCTGCACCAGGCAGAGGAGGATGGCCTGCTGGATCTGTCTAGCAATCTCAACCACTTGTGTTGTCACTATGTCTTCATTCCACGTTTGCAAGCCAGACTGGATGAATTCAGGGATGGCTGGGACAATCACCCTCTGTCAACAGAGGGAAATCGCACTCCCAATCAACTGTGGTTCTTAGGCCAATACCACTCCTCCAAAGACCAAGTTGATGAGGTACATATCTGTCAAATGCTCTTTGTCAACATTATCTTGCAGTTATTATAATAATTGCATTAATAATTAGCATGGCTAACATATAATAATGAATATAATATTCTGGGCGCATGCAGGCGGCTTTCAAGGTGTGTCGACCATACTTGCTAGCTGAGCTAAATCTAAACCCTAGCAAGTTTGTTTCGGTTCACTTTAGCTGATGTACAACTTTTCCTGTAGGATTTACACATTCCTCACATCGACTGGGAGGACAGTGGCCTCATTCCGGATCCCAACTGTGGTGTCCATGTGCCCGAGAGTGACTACCCTCTCAGGCCTGAGGAACTTGCGGGACTTCATGCAGCAGTGGACCCACTGGCACCGTCCACATGCATGGGGGTGGACATATACATGGCTGCAGTGCAGTACATGCAAAGCTTAGGGTATATATAAGATTATGTATGTACCCTCATTTCAGGAGTGATTCTCATTCTTCTCATTCAGCTCCCAGAGCTGAATGATCTGAGAATCACACACACAAACTTATATTTGGATTAAAACGCATGAAAATATAAATGAATGGTCTTAATTTATTTTCTTTGGCAAGTGACCATGGTATAAGCGGGATAATTCCCTTCGAGGTGTCCTACATTAGTTCCGTCCGTTGATGCTTGTTCATTTGAATGGAAAAAAATTTTGACGGTCCAAATGTTAAAAATCGACCAAAGTAATGTTGATAGGTTTGTGGAATGGTGTGACAAGAATGCAGTGGTGAAGTCTAGTTTTTTGTAGTGCGTATACTGTGATTACCTCCTAGCCTCTTCCACACCCGTCCTTTAAACACCACCACACTCACTGTCGCACACATACAGCCTACAACCACCACAAGTAATTGAGATTATTCAACACTCGATATTGTTATCAGTTTCTAGGACAATATATATACAAATTAAAATAACCATTCGGCAGTAGCATCAAATAAACTATAAAGCATCAATAAATAAATAACTTGGCTATATATACACTACTACTGTATGTAACCGGCCTGGACTCAGTAAGAATGTGCGAAGGAGACAATGGGAATTTACATTTATTAATGTTCTAAAAAGGCTCTGAGCCTTTTTTGGCCTCTCAGGCACTGAGGGCGCATGACCCATGCAAAATAAAACAAACTTCACATTAGAAAAAGGGATATTTGGTGGAATACAGAAAAAGGTGCACAACAGCGCAGGAATCAGTAGTATTTGGCAATATAACAATGACTATAACAGTAAACAATCAACGCAGCAAATGTGAGTCATTTTAACATGTGTGCAACAGCACTTGAATGAGTATTTCTGACGTTCAATTAAGCCGAATCCAAACTCACTGGTGCCAAGGCACATTTCTAGACTTTGCCTGAAGTCATCGTAGGTCTGGTAGTGTGATGGCAGATGGAGTGTGCGGAAGCACGTGGATGCCCTTGGATAATTGTTGCTATCCACCACCTCCACCTTCATTTCGGTCATTGGGAACTCCCAGCCCACCCAGAACTTGACAAGCTTAAACAGCTTGTCCTGGGAGACTGCATATTAAAAACAGAAGAATAAAACACAAATTCCTTTATAACTCATTGCATCAGTCCAGTCATAATTTCTTCAATGGGGTCTGACTTGTACATATCGTCTAAACAGTAGGGGTGAAAAATGTGGCGCCTCTCAGTCATCTTTCTTTGGTGCAGTTACGCAACTCACCTACTGTCTTGCAGGACACTGGACAGCGTTGCAGGAGACAGTATGCTAATGACACATACCACTAACAGTACTCTACAGATTTGGCTCCTGGTGTGGCATTTCATTAACTTTATAATGTGGTTAGAACATCGACATCAACATGCTGTAATCATACCTGTGCTGATGAATTGCATTAGGAACTCTTTGATTTTTTTGGGTTCCTGGCCATCATCTTCCTGAGGCCACTGAAAAAAGTCTAGAACAACCTATAACAACCCAAGAAAACCGAATGAGCATTACTTACTACCGTTTAGATTATGTTGTTCATAAAAATAAGTTATTAGCACTTAATACATCTGTAATGAAATAGTAATTGTAATATTACATATGAGTAGGAAAATAAGAGTTATTACCTCGGGACTGCAGGTAGCCTCGGCCTCGGATGGGAACACTTGTGTGATGGCATCAGGTCTTGCCTCCAACAAGTCCAGAACATAGGTCTCTTTCAGACCTTGCTTGATCTGCTTCAGCTGTTCTTTAATCCGTCCAAAAACCTTAGAAGATAAGAGTTTGTGAAGGCTTAATGCTTTTGGATGACGCAACCTCACCCTAGACCGTCCTGAGACAGGTTATATTTACCCAACTGAAATGTTTTAATACTGCTCAGTATGAGAGGAACCGTAGGTTAAGACATTTTCCCTACATATTCAACAGTCATTCAGAAGCATTAACTGCATTTAGGAACATCTGACTTAGAATCACTGTTATGTTTTGCATGATGAACTGCTAATACACTCATAGTGGAAACAAATCCAGGCTCATATCAGCATACAATACAGCACAGAGAGAAAATCCTGCTGGGCTCTGGAAAATATATTACATAGGCAAACATTTGAAAAGTTTCTGCAACAGTTATAGGGGCATTTCCATCTTGGTGTTCCTGGAAAGGCTTAAGATTCGGTTATGCTTCTACAACCATGCACTAACCACGCACCAACCTTGCATGCAAAGAGACTTCAGATACAGTATTAGGGGACCACTAAGGCCTATGTAAAAGCACCAAAAAAATCAGCATGTCATAGGACCTTTACATCTAGACTGATTCACATTGCTCTACCATAAATCACTAACCTTAAAAGTAATCCACTCAGATAAGGACTATCCGGATGATGCAAATTTTCTAATTTTCACCGTACGGCCCATCTGTGATGAACCTAGAATCGCTGTCCATAATGGCCTTTCCATAAGGAACGACTGTGCATGTGCATTCACGTTTCGCAACACCTGCTTGAGGATATGGGGGTGAACTTTGAACAGCTCTACATTACAAAATCTTTTGGATTTAAATATCAGTTTGCTTGGTGGATAGACTATTTGGATACCATGATTATGCTGGTGCAGATACTTAAGATACATAGTGGTATACATAGTGTTATACTCCAGACAACTGTAAACGTATCAAAGACCAGTGTCCGAAGATGTATACACAAGTCTAAATTAGGTTTCATACATTGAACAACAGTGCTGTACAACATTGCTGTAAATGTGGACTTACTGCATCCTGAAGGAGATTATGCAGCAGCCAACAGCGGTTGGTCTCTTTCAAAATTGAGTAGTCCATTTCCACAGCGAGTTTATTTATGGCATCCCTTTGCTCCACAGATAGAGTTGTGAGGTTCCCATTGTTGCTCTCACAGACTTCATAAAGCTTGGACAGAAAAAGTATGAAGTAAGCAACATTTTATATCAATATATTACAAATTGGTCCCTCGAAGTTCAGTTTACTTCTCCAAACACATTGTGTATCTCAAATAAGATTGACAAGCACAGTAAAGACCTGACAACAGTAAACCAATGTATGCATTGTGCACTCCCCTTTACTTACTGGTCCAATGGTTTCTCGAACATCAATGTCATTAATGTCTTCAAGGGTAATGGTGGCCGTTTGTGGGGTGCCACCAGCCAAAACATGTAGCACGGCCGGGCTAAGGCCTGTCAGGCGCGGGCCACTATGAAGAAAGGCATGCCCTATCATCCGCCCAGCCATTATGAACATGTCATTTTGCATAAATATCTTTGAAGAAGAGGGGACAAGGTGATCCGACTGGCCCTCAAAAAGCATGGCACCACATGAGTTTCCTAAAGAAAAAAAAACATACAGAAGGCCAATGTTTACTGATACTTTTATATATCATTGGGTCAATCCAGAAAAGCAAGTTCTCTTTTGCATGAAGAGAATATGGGGGAAGATATTACATTTCAAATGAATTAATGCATTACACATTAAAACCAATAATTACTGAACCATGAAATCCTCGCAAGATACCAACAAATGCAAACTCTTCTAGAGAACCTAGAACTTACCAACATCGATAGCAAAGCCATGCTTGAGCTTGTGGATGACCAGGCTCAGGAAGTGCCTTGCCACCCCATCTCCAATAGCTACATCCCCTGAAAACACAAGGATTAGTTTTATAAATAGGACAGTCCTCGTCCTTGGCAACAAATGTAATTAGAAGTGAGCTTTCCTGCAGGCCATGCACATCTTCCATTCTTCTAAAGTCTGTAAATTATCCCTTTTTCACTAGTTTCATGAGTGATTCTCAGATCATTCAGCTCCCAGAGCTTTTGAGGTGGGTGTTACAATGTTGAAACGTCTGGCCCAAACCAGTGTGCCATGCTTACCAAAATGGGTCCATTGTTCATTATTGTTATCCCTGTTTTTAGCCATTGGGATTGGGGCGGAACATTGACAATGTAGGGGAATTTTCAGATATCAACAAATGACTTTGTCTGTCTACAGCAGGGATTGGCAACTTTCATGATAAAGAGGGCCACATTTTTCATCATAACCATCGGAGGGCCACATGACTGCACACTTCAACTAAACGTGAGCTGAGAGAAGCTACACAATTTTGAATTTGGTAGATATGATTTCCTGTATTCTGGTGCATTTTGGGGATGGCCATTACCTAAAAAATCATCCAGAATCATAACCTATGTACGGTATGTTAATTGAACCAACATACATTCATTTCATGTTTTCCATGCTCAAACAGCCACATGAATGGTCAGTATTTTTATCAGTGCAAAGGGCTCACATACATCATCATTCAATGAAGTCAAAAAACTGAAAAACAGTGGCCCAACATTAAGTGCAACAACTCAATGAACTCAAACCCAACAAGCAGTTGTAGTAGTTGTAGTGGCGACTTAACTGGATATCTTTAATGACCGATATTGCTTCTAAGCAAACTAGACGCATGGGTTTGCCTTCGAATTCTATGAATTCTTCTCATCTTTCTTGACCGAGTTTTCTGTAACTCGATCAATTATTATTATTATTATTTTTCTTTTTATAATGTGCGGGCCTGACTGAGTGAGGATGCGGGCCGCATGCGGCCCGCGGGCCGCCAGTTGCCCATCCCTGGTCTACGGCAACTAAAGGTCTCTAAAGGCATTAAAATCTATCTATATCAACCCTTAATTGCTATTATTGTGA
Organism: Gadus chalcogrammus; assembly: GCF_026213295.1. Taxonomy (NCBI): domain Eukaryota; kingdom Metazoa; phylum Chordata; class Actinopteri; order Gadiformes; family Gadidae; genus Gadus; species Gadus chalcogrammus. The sequence continues at coordinate 6,205,766 of NC_079414.1, read as the reverse complement.
GTATGTGTTTTCAATGTAGTGCTCCAATTTTTGT